>NC_090939.1:49838369-49935869 GCF_040938575.1 Ambystoma mexicanum
AACATTATATATGTTACTATTACTTTACCTGGAAGCCTGCCGGTGAGTGTGTGACCACCTAGGCCCCAAACCTAACTTCATTTTACCAGCTCAGAGGCCCCGCCAGGCCCATGTGCCGCTCCATCAGCCTCGCTTCCCAGATCGTTTCCCTTCCGTGTTTCCCTCCCCTAAGCCCGCCTTTCAGCCCGCCCCGCTCCCTGATTGGTGTATTCCACTGCAGGAGCTAGGCCTATCGACCGTAGCTGCAAATCTCGGGCCACTTTACCTGGAAGCCTGACGGTGAGGGTGTGACCACCTAGGCCCCGAATTTAACTTCATTTTACCAGCTCAGAGGCCCCGCCAGGCCCGTGTGCAGCCCCATAAGCCCCGCTTCCCAGATCGTTTCCCTTCCGTGTTTCCCTCCCCTAAGCCCGCCTTTCAGCCCGCCCCGCTCCCTGATTCGTGTATTCCACTGCAGCAGCTAGGCCTATCGACCGTAGCTGCAAATCTCAGGCCACTCTACCTGGAAGCCTGACGGTGAGTGTGTGACCACCTAGGCCCCGAATTTAACTTCATTTTACCAGCTCAGAGGCCCCGCCAGGCCCGTGTGCAGCCCCATAAGCCCCGCTTCCCAGATCGTTTCCCTTCCGTGTTTCCCTCCCCTAAGCCCGCCTTTCAGCCCGCCCCGCTCCCTGATTGGTGTATTCCACTGCAGCAGCTAGGCCTATCGACCGTAGCTGCAAATCTCAGGCCACTCTACCTGGAAGCCTGCCGGTGAGTGTGTGACCACCTAGGCCCCGAATTTAACTTCATTTTACCAGCTCAGAGGCCCCGCCAGGCCCGTGTGCAGCACCATCAGCCCTGCTTCCCAGATTGTTTCCCTTCCGTGTTTAACTCCCCTAAGCCCGCCTTTCAGCCCGCCCCGCTCCCTGATTGGTGTATTCCACTGCAGCAGCTAGGCCTATCGACCGTAGCTGCAAATCTCAGGCCACTCTACCTGGAAGCCTGCCGGTGAGTGTGTGACCACCTAGGCCCCGAATTTAACTTCATTTTACCAGCTCAGAGGCCCCGCCAGGCCCGTGTGCAGCACCATCAGCCCTGCTTCCCAGATTGTTTCCCTTCCGTGTTTAACTCCCCTAAGCCCGCCTTTCAGCCCGCCCCGCTCCCTGATTGGTGTATTCCACTGCAGCAGCTAGGCCTATCGACCGTAGCTGCAAATCTCGGGCCACTTTACCTGGAAGCCTGCCGGTGAGTGTGTGACCACCTAGGCCCCGAATTTAACTTTATTTTACCAGCTCAGAGGCCCCGCCAGGCCCGTGTGCAGCCCCATCAGCCCTGCTTCCCAGATTGTTTCCCTTCCGTGTTTCTCTCCCCTAAGCCCGCCTTTCAGCCCGCCCCGCTCCCTGATTGGTGTATTCCACTGCAGCAGCTAGGCCTATCGACCGTAGCTGCAAATCTCGGGCCACTTTACCTGGAAGCCTGACGGTGAGTGTGTGACCACCTAGGCCCCGAATTTAACTTCATTTTACCAGCTCAGAGGCCCCGCCAGGCCCATGTGCCGCTCCATCAGCCCCGCTTCCCAGATCGTTTCCCTTCCGTGTTTCCCTCCCCTAAGCCCGCCTTTCAGCCCGCCCCGCTCCCTGATTGGTGTATTCCACTGCAGCAGCTAGGCCTATCGACCGTAGCTGCAAATCTCGGGCCACTTTACCTGGAAGCCTGACGGTGAGTGTGTGACCACCTAGGCCCCGAATTTAACTTCATTTTACCAGCTCAGAGGCCCCGCCAGGCCCATGTGCCGCTCCATCAGCCGCGCTTCCCAGATTGTTTCCCTTCCGTGTTTCTCTCCCCTAAGCCCGCATTTCAGCCCGCCCCGCTCCCTGATTGGTGTATTCCACTGCAGCAGCTAGGCCTATCGACCGTAGCTGCAAATCTCGGGCCACTTTATCTGGAAGCCTGACGGTGAGTGTGTGACCACCTAGGCCCCGAATTTAACTTTATTTTACCAGCTCAGAGGCCCCGCCAGGCCCGTGTGCAGCCCCATCAGCCCCGCTTCCCAGATTATTTCCCTTCCGTGTTTCTCTCCCCTAAGCCCGCCTTTCAGCCCGCCCCCTACACTGACTGGGCCCCATCTAGGTCATAACTGACTCTCCCAGGGCAGCCCTTCTGCCCGTGCAGCCCTGCGTCTAAGGGCCCTAAGGCCAAGGCCGGCTCCAACAGAGGCGGCTCCAAGAAGTGTCAGCAGGTGTCTGCAGGGGAAGCAGTGGCCGGCCGTCAACCATCATCTACGGGGACCAGTAAGGTAGGAGTGGCCTGGATCAGGAGTAGAGCAACTACTCTGCCCCAGATTCCGAGCCACTTACCAAACCAAAAGTAAAGAATCTGATTGCATTGTATGATGTCTAGGTTGCACTGATAGGCCTCTCTCCCACTATACAGGTCTCTCAAATTTAGCAGGGGTTCTGTCTCCTAATTGCATTGTATGATGCTGAGGTTGCACTGATAGGCCTCTCTCCCACTGTGCGGGTCTCTCAAATTAAGCAGGGGCTCTCTCCCCAAATTGCTGTGTATGATGTTGAGGTTGCACTGATAGGCCTCTCTCCCACTATACAGGTCTCTCAAATTTAGCAGGGACTCTCTCCCCAAATTGCTGTGTATGATGTTGAGGTTGCACTGATAGGCCTCTCTCCCACTATACAGGTCTCTCAGATTTAACAGGGGTTTTGTCTCCTAATTGCATTGTATGATATTTAGACTGCATTGATGGGCCTCTCTCCCACTACACAGGTCTCTCAAATTTAACAGGGGTTCTGTCTCCTAATTGCACTGTATGACGTTTAGATTGCACTGATAGGCCTCTCTCCCATTATACAGGTCTCTCAAATTTAGCAGGGGTTCTGTCTCCTAATTGCACTGTATGACGTTTAGATTGCACTGATAGGCCTCTCTCCCACTATACAGGTCTCTCAAATTTAGCAGGGGTTCTGTCTCCTAATTGCACTGTATGACGTTTAGATTGCACTGATAGGCCTCTCTCCCACTATAGCAGGGGTTTTGTCTCCTAATTGCATTGTATGATGTCTAGGTTGCACTGATAGGCCTCTCTCCCACTATACAGGTCTCCCAAATTTAGCAGGGGCTCTCTCACCAAATTGCTGTGTAGGATGTTTAGATTGCACTGATAGGACTCTCATCCACCATACAGGTCTCTCAAATAATCTAACTGCGCTTAGTTCAGTACCCTAACAATCCCGGAAACCCACCACTACCTAACTCAACTAAATCCCATACCAGCAGACCGCTAACCCCCTAACTCCCCCGACAGTGTACCCTTAGGAAACACCCCCCACCCACCGACAGAAAGCTACACTGAGCCAGAGAACACCACAGCGTACCCAAAGAAGGAAACCAAGCTCACTGCGACAGCACAGCATAGAGGACCAACTACCACACTACGCCTGCACCTAGACTGAAAAATGGCCCGTACCAGAAAAGGACGCCGAGAAAGAGAACAAGATCGAGCAACAAGAGACGCGAACACACAACACCGACAGAACCTACAAGAAAAAGCCCCATTGCAAGAAAACACGCCTAAAGCAGCCACAACCGGAACAAAATCCACAAGAGAAAAATCCTTATACCTCACACCTTACCTCGCAACAACCACGGTACACCGACACCCCAACACGAAAACCTCGAAACATGCAAAGAATTTCCTGATACACGCGAAAAAAGATGGGCGCAATCAACAAGGGAGCGGGAGGGCTCCGACCCCATTACCCCTTACATTACAAGAACAGAGGGACAACACCAATTCCCACCACGCCCTGCACAATACGGCAAATAACCAACGACCAGCAACGCCACCCCCCACCCAACAATCGGACCCAAAGAAGAAACCACTGCTGATCTTCATCCGAGTAGCATCACAGCAGAAACACCAAGACTAATCAGCCTTGTTATCAACTTACTAGACCGCTTCAATGAAGAAGCAGCTGTCGCCGTTCTTCATCCTACCGACATCAATGCAGAAACTCCACGAACAGACAATTACAAACTCGAACAACAAATAACCTCAAAACAAAATCTCACCCAGAGAATCCACTGTAACCTAATAAACGCAAGGTCGATGTCCAAACACTTAACGGAAATATACGACCTGCTGTCAGAAGGAGGCATAGACATCCTATTTGTAACCGAAACATGGCTAGACGATAACTACAAGATCACCCTCAACAACTGCCTGCCTGAAGACTTCAAATGCATCCAAACAAACAGGAAATCCAAAAGAGGGCGGGGACTAGCGATCATCCACAAGGAACAACTGGCCATCAAAATGGAAGATCCACTAAACATTGACAAATGCGAATCCTTAATACTACGACTTTCAGTAAACCCCAAAACCAACCTGAAATTCATACTGATATACAGACCACCAACCTACGATGCGACTTTCGTAGACGCTTTCACGGAAGCAATCACTACCTTAGCCATCAAGTACAATCATCTGATCATCCTCGGAGATTTCAACATCTGGTTCGACGAAGAAACCACAACCACACAAAAATCCTTAACTGCCCAACTAGCAACCATGAACCTACAACAACTAGTCAAAGGAGCAACCCACTCAGCAGGGCACACACTTGACGCAATCTTCGCCAACAAGGATCTCATCACCACGGCACCCCAAATTCAAATACTTTGGAGCGACCACCTCATTATTCCGTTCATAATCACAACGGTCGCTCCAACAAAAAAGCAACAAGAAAAACAACCCATCATGATGAAAAGAAATTGGAGAACCATAAAAAACTCCAACCTAACCGAGCTCCTAGAACTCAGTAAACCACAAGCATCAACCATGGAAGAAGCAGACCTAGACAAAAAAGTTGCCCTACTTCATACCTGGATCGCAACAACCCTTGACGACATCGCCAAAGAAAATCCTTTCACCCCATCACGCAAGAAAACTACAGCAAAATGGTTCACCCCACTACTCAATGCCATGAAAAGGAAGAACCGAAAACTAGAAGCTGAATGGAGGACCAACAACACCACCGCAAACAAAATGAAATTCCTACAACAGATCCGTGCATATAAAAAGGAAATACAAAAAGCGAAGAGGAAATATAACGACAACCGAATCGCCAGAGCACCAAACGCTCAAAAAGAACTATTCAAAATCATAAACGAAATAAAAAACCCGCCGGCCTGCAACAACACGCCAATCCCATCGACGAAACTTAGCGAGGACCTCCGAGACCACTTCAAAAACAAAATAACCTCCACCCAACACTCCATACAAAATAAACCAAGCGTTCACAGCTCAAACTCCACCGACACAGACGAGGAACACACAAACAAGCTACGCAACTTCCCAGAAATATCAGTTGAGGCTTTCGTCAAACTGGTAAACCAAAGCAACAAATCGGGCTCTCCTGAAGACCCTTGCCCCCCGGACATATACAAAACAATTCTCAAACAAGGAACCCCCATGGAATACCACAGGAATCTCCTCAACCTCTCAATCTCAACAGGCAAAGTACTGCAGGCCTTCAAATCGGCTTACATCAAGCCACTACTTAAAGACACAACAGGAAACGTGGAGGACCGATCTAACTACAGACCCATCTCCAACATACCCTACATAGCCAAATTGCTAGAAACGTACGTCTACCAAATAACCCAAGAATTCATAGAAGAGCATTGCCTACTAGACCAGGCACAAGTTGGCTTCAGACCTATGAGAGGAACAGAATCGGCTCTCCTCTCAATATGGGACGACCTAAAAACAAACGCAGACTCAGACAACAGCACCGCCCTGATTCTCCTTCATCTGTCTGCAGCCTTCGACACCGTCAACCACGCCATCCTCATAAAGAGATTAGAAGGACTAGGGATAACAGACACTGCCCTGCTATGGATCAAATCCTTCCTAACAAACAGAACAGAAACAATATGGATGAAACCTTGTAAATCCAAACCCAGAGTCTCCACGTGCGGAGTACCACAAGGATCATCCTTCTCCCCACTTCTATTCAACATCTACATGTACCTATTAATCAAACTCATCAAAAAACACGGCCTCACATGCTACAACTACGCCGACGATAACCAAATAATCTTCAACATACAAGACACCCGAGAAGAAAACACCACACTAGAAAATTGCCTTCGAGACATATTCAACTGGATGAACCTCAACCATCTCAAAATCAACCCAGGCAAAACAGAGATAATGATTGTTTCAAAAAAGGGAGGAGACATCAACTACATCCCTTGGCCAAGAGAGCTCGGCACCACACCAGAACCATCATCAACTGTAAAAAACCTAGGGGTCCTGATGGATAACAACCTCACCCTGGAGCCACAAGTAAACTCGGTAATCAAGAAATGTTTCTTCCTCCTGCGAGCAGCAAAAAGGATCCTACCGTTCCTGTCGTTCGCCAACAAAACACTTACCATCATCGCTCTGATCATGTCCAGAGTAAACTATGCCAATAGCCTATACTTGGGCATGCCCGAACGACTTCTAAAAAAACTGCAACGCATACAAAATGCAACAGCCAGACTCCTCCTCATGCTACCCAGAAGAGAACACACCTGCGCTAAAAATACTACACTGGCTACCGCTGAAACAGCGAATAAGGTTCAAAGCCATGTGCATCACGCACAGAGCAATACACAAACAAGGCGCAGAATTCCTAAACGACAAACTACACCTACATCAACCGACAAGAACACTAAGATCAAGCACCGACATACCACCTGGAACCAAAACCCTACAACAGAAAAAATCTCGGAGGATCGTCTTTCTCTCACCAGGCACCCAAAACTTAGAACGACATACCTAAGAATATACGGAATACAACAAACCACCTAGCATTCAGGAAACTACTCAAATCATGGCTCTTCAAAGCGTAACCACTACATAGACGCACCGGAATGCCCATACATTAAAACAATGATGAAAATAACTCCAACCTCGGCCACTCTCAAATTGGACAAACACTAGCCTACGCTGCGTCTGGATAAAAGTGTGAATGTTGGCATGACCACACCTGTATGGAGCCCTAATGATTGGCTTGCGCCGCGTCTAGATGGGAATGTGAGGGCCAACAAGTGCCACACTCCCCAGAACTGCGAGTGCTAGCACTGGTAAAGGTCAGGTAACCCACTAACCAATATAAGCTCAAACTCTGCATACTTATCTCACTCAAAAAACTCACACAACCATCTCTCGCACAACAAGCCGCACCAACTTCACAACACTGCAACAACACATAAGCCGGAACAACAGCACACGCGGACTGACTCCGATCCGATACCCGCACCAAAGCTCAGCACCCGGTGTATACTGAGTTGAAGCTGCCAACATCACACCACTCCTCTCACTATCCTACTCCCTTCTTCAACCTACTAACGCATCCCACCTTTATCCTTTGCAGATCCGCCTGAGCGCCTGGGGACCAATTCCGTTGGTGACGGTGCGCGGTACAAATACCTTTAACATTTAACATTTAACATTCGACTTGAAATAACGGAGAAAGGTGTGATGGAACAATGATGTCGGTTATCTGTTCAAAGCACTGAGTCAGCACTTTAGGGAATACTGGAGAATTGTCATATCGCAGTTGCAACGTATAGGTGAGGCCCAGGTGCAATTCAGGGTTCTGCGCGCTGGACCCTGAAGGTATCTGATGAGGGGGAAAAGTCAAAGCTGGTTGTAGACTATTGTTTTTATTTGTATTTTATCATGAATTGATTTTAAGCTACAGCAGCAAGGGATGATAAAACGTGTTCAATGAAAATCACGCAATAAAAAAACTGTAAGACCAAATGTCTTTGCATGTTTTTTGAGGGGCCATTTTACGAACGTTTGTTATTGTAATTGTTTATTTGTATAGCACGTATACACAAGTGCTTCAAAGTTACTATTGTAAAGTGTCAATTTACTTGATGCAAAACTTTTATTTTCTTAATCCTACTTTGAACTTGCATAATGTCAACTTTTTAAATAAATGCAGACTGATAAAATACATGTTTACTTAAACCAGATTGTCATGTTAAGCTTATTTGGTCGTGCCCCCACCCGCCCCCTATTCCTAGTCTTGCTCCGGGGTTGTGACCCCTAGTCTACAGAACAAGTTTGGACAGAAATGCTCCCCAAAGGGCCTTCACATTCCTGATGAAACAGAAACCCTAGTGGGATGTGTCGTGACGCATGAGGTTCACAGCACAAGGTGTTGCAAAGCTTTCCCGGGCAGGCACGCGGCTGCCTCTGCCTTTCCTCGCGCAACACCTCGTGGCGGGCGAAACCCGTAGAAAAGGACCTTTTAAGCGTGCTGAATACCTCATACCCTGTTACAGGTACCAAGGGACTGGTAACACACACACACACAATGAGCGAATGTACAGAGAGAGCTGTGAGCGGAAGGAGGCCCCACCTGACCACGCATGCGCAGCACTTTGGCCAATAAGAGACCAGCTTTAGCAGCAGCTGTTGAGATTTTCTTCTAGTTATTTTATAATAACTTGGCTTAAATGCAGCGGTATTACCGGATTCCGCCACATTCCCGCACCGCCCAAATATGAGTTGGTTGCAAAGTTGGTGGATTCGCCTCCAGCTATTAGCTGGAGGCGAATCCACGAACTTTCCGCCTGATTTTGGCAGAATTACCCCCATGGTAGTTCTGTTGAAATGCCCTACAGGGGCACTAACACTGCCACCACTACTTGTAATTCGGCAGTAATACCGCCGGACCAAGGGGCCCTCAACGTTATTGCTCTGATTACTTACCGGCAATCTTCATTACTCCTAGTCCTACTCATCCTCGTCACAGTACTTACTTCATGAGGCACCTGCCTCCGACACAGGACCTTCTTCTATTTCTTTAAATCTCTATAACTCCTCCCCCACATCCATGTCACTCAGTTTCATATTACCAAGCCGGAGCATGGGACCTTCCCCGGAGGGAGGGTGAGGAGGGTCGTCAGTACTGTGACGAGGAAGAGTAGGACTAGGAGTAATGAAGATTACCGGTAAGTAATCAGAGCATTACCTCCACGTCCACTCTTCCTCGTCCCAGTACTTACTTCATGAGGTATACCAAAGCAGCAACGGGGAAAAGGTCCCAATGAGACACAGAGCCAAAAACAGTGCAGCAAAACACACCCACAATAACTCTTAAATCACATCCCCACAGACAAAAATCCAACCACGAAGGAACCAACCCCCGAGTGGGAGAAACTCAACCCATAGCGGTTGATGAAAATGCCTAGACCAGCCAAGGCGGCAGCCATACAAATCTCTTGCAGAGAAAAACCCTCCTTGCATCGGCCCAGGAAGCCGCCAAACCCCTGGCAGACCGCCCCTGATTGTGCGCAGGCATAGGCAGGCCAGAAGCCTCATAGGCCCTAGAGATCACAACCCGGAACCACCGGAAAATGGAAACCACAGATGCGTTATGCCCAGCCCCAGCCGGACCACAAGCAATCAGAAGACTATCAGATTGGTGGAAAAAGCAAACCAAGCCAAATACTCCAACGCGTCCCGTCGGACATCAATGTTAAGCCGAGCCACCTCCTCAGGCGTTCTTGGATCATGAAAGAAGTCAGGGAGAACCAGACCCTGTGAGGTGTGAAAACCGAGAGACAACTGAAGGGAGAAACATCGGACCACACCCCGGCACCACCAAGTCTGGCAGCACCCTCAGGAAAGGAGCGTGACATAAGAAAGCCCCAATCTCCCCAAGCCTACGGGCAGAAGTGAGGGCAATAAGAAAAGCAGATTTCAGTGTAAGATGTTTGATATCAATCTCGGAAATGGGCTCAAAAGGAGGCCCGTGAAGGAACCGTAATACAAGAGGGAGATCCCAAGAGGAAAGCCCTTTATCAGCACAAGGACGGGAAGAAGAAAAACCCTGGATCAATTTCCCCACCAACACCTCCCCATCCAAGTGACCGTCAGAGTCCCCCAAAAGTAATTTCATGGAGGCCCACTGAGAGCGAAGCCTGGAAAAACTGCCAGGCCCCTGTCAAAACCCCTCCTGGAGGAACTGAAGGATAGCAGAGGCCAGAACGCAGGGGAGGGATCCCAGACCGCCCATACCAGTCTCGGAAATGGCCCCAGAGTCTGCCTAACACCTTCAGAGTGGAGGGTCTAAGAGCATCCATTTGGACCCAACTACAGGATCTGAGAACCCCTGAGATATCAACCTAGACTGAGCAATAGCCACACCGCCCATTGCATCTGGTGGAATTCCAACCGCAGATCCCCTTGAAGGGGACACGGCCACCTCGGAACCAGCCAAGGTTCCTAGGACCGAAGCTCCAACAGAGAGGGGAGCCAACTCCGGCGGGACCAGAACGGAGCTAACAACAACACAGTCACCCTGGACACTCTGATGCGCCAAACCACCCGGGGCAGAAGGGGAATAGGCGGAAAGGCATAAAGGAAAACCCCAAGGCCACTGTACAGAGAGGGCGTCCATCCCCCAATCCCCTCAGCCTGAAACCTAGAGCAGAAGAGGGGAACTTCTGCTGAGGCCGGGGATGCAAACAGGTCTAGAACCAGGGACCCTAATCTGACACAGGTCACCGCAAAGGCCTGGGCCAACAGGACCAGTTCCGCAGAGGAGTGAAAACCGGCGTCTGAGAAGATCCGCTTGAACATTGTCCACCCTTCTGATACGTGAGGCCACCAGAGACACCAGATGAGAGTCCTCCCAGGTGCCTATCAGCGCTGCCAGAGCATTCAAGGAGTGGCCGGAACCCCTTTTGCAGTTGACATATGCCAAGGCCGTCGTATTGTCCGATCGGACCAAAAACCGCCGACCGTCCAGCAACTCCTCGAAGTACACCAGAGCTTGGACAATGGCACAACTCTTGCCAATTGGATGATCGCCGGCTCTCCCCAGATCTCACAACCCTTGAGCTGAGAGGACCCCCAATGTAGACCCTTTCTGCTGGTGTTGGTAGTAGGAGAGGCCACAGGAGGAAGGATCAAGCACACCTCAGCCTGTAGACCTGAAACCCCCCGCCACCATAGCAGGGACACTCGCAGCGCTGGGGACACTGAAAACAAAACTACGAAAGCTGAGATGTCGGGAGCCAGTGGGAGAGAGTATAAGACACCAGGAAACGTAACCGAAGACGGGCTCAAGGAACTGGAAAACATGCAAGACGCCACGTGCCCCGTAACTTCAGCAACAGGCGAGCCGAGACATACTGCCTTCTGAGAACCCAGCCCAGAACAGCCAGCAAGCGCCCCCCCTGCACAACATCCAGAGTACGCTCTCCCCAGACGTCCGGACAAGCAGTGCAGGGTCTTGAGACCCATAAGCAGGTGACACATCCTAGAAGGCATAGGGACCAGGAACACCCGCAAGTAGAAAACTTGACCCTGAACAGGGAGAGGAACGGGCAAGACGGTAACCCACAACAACCGTTCGGAGAGAACGGATCCCATGGCCAACTACTTGGACCGTGAGCTGGGTACCAAAGTCCTAACCATGCAAACCTGGACAGGAGGAGACAGGAACGGCAACTGATACCCCCTCCAGAAGGAGCCCATTACCCAGGAAGCCGAACCCCACCGGTCCCATACACCTCTGAGAAGATAGAGACGAGGTGCCAGGGAAAACCGCCAGTCACTGCACTTGCACCAGAGGGAAATCACAGGACGTTGAAACAGGCCTGCGCCACAATATAACAGCATGCTTGTCAGCCCACAAAAAGATCTGGCCTATCAAAAGGAAGATACTGGACAGCCCAGAAGTCCAGCAGACTATGGCCCCCTCAGCTGACAGAGGAGCCACCAGGCTGGCGTCAAAAGGGCAGAGTACTGTCACAAAGCGGGGCAAAGCAATCCATCCCGGATAGCCGACATCAAAGGCAACCCCCTACCTGAGGTATGCCTATACTGGAAAACCCACTGAAGTGACATCCCCCTCCACCGGCACCAGGGGCTCTGAGAACCCCTCTAAGCACAGACATGTGCCACCATGTGCCCTATCACTTTCCACAAGTCTGAGAGGAAGCGTGAAAGCAACACGTCGGCACCGGAGGACCTAGGCCCTAAAAGAAGAGACACTGGGAACCCCCTGCATGGCCGTTACTTCCATGATGCATTTTCCATAATCCCATGCCGGACAAGGGAAAAGCAAATCAACTCCTTCGACTTTCCCTCGCGCAGTTTAGAGGAAGAGGACAGGACAAGGAGTCTGCGTCCATAGCTAGCACAGACCCAAACACACCACTAACACGCCACATGACTGAGAGGTGGCTTGAGCCCTGTATCCAGTAGCTGGTAGCCCCATGCTCTAGATCGTTCCAATGCGTCGGTCTAGGAAGGTTGAAGGACCGAGTCAGCACCGCTGATACTCGAACCCGAAGTGTAGACTATGCCAGGCCGGTACCCTTCCGGCCGCTTGCAGATGTGTCCAAATCTGCGCCGTATTCACAGGCAGCACGCAAGGAATGCAGCCAACATCGGTGCATCCTGGGCTGTGTGTGTCTGAGGAGCGGGTGGTATGTGACATGCCTGTGACAGTACAGAGCCCCCACACTTTCAAATACTCTGTCACAGACACCCCACGACAAGAAGCAGAGAGGCCTCACAACAAAAAGGGAAGGCTAGCCCATACTGCCAAGTGCTTGCCATCATTTCCAATAAAGATGTGTACACAGAGCACGAGGTAACAGCCTTTTCGAAGGAGTCAAGATGGCCATACCAGCAAGAGAGGGGAAAACATCAAGCACAGTCCTCCCCTCTCCTTACCTTCCCCCAGATAATGCAGCTAACATCCGGTGCATCCTGGGCCGTGTGTCTCTGAGGAGCGGGTGGTATGTGACATGCCTGCGACAGAACAGAGCCCCCGCACTTTCAAATACTCTGTCATAGTCACCCCACGACAAGAAGCAGAGAGGCCTCACAACAAAAGGGAAGGCTTAGCCCATACTGCCAAGTGCTTGCCATCATTTCCAATAAAGATGTGCACACAAGGCACGAGGAAAACGGCATGTTGAAGGAGTCAAGATGGCCATACCAGCAGGAGAGGGGAAAAATATCAAGCACAGTCCTCCCCTCTCCTTACCTTCCCCCAGATAATGCAGCTAACATCCGGTGCATCCTGGGCCGTGTGTCTGAGGAGCAGGTGGTATGTGACATGCCTGCGACAGAACAGAGCCCCCGCACTCCCAAAGACTCTCTGCCACTGTCACCCCACGACAAGAAGAAGAGAGGCCTCACAACAAAAGGGAAGACTAGCCCATACTGCCATGTCGAATCAAGACGGCCAAAACAGGAGGAGAGGGGAAAAACATCAAGCCCAGTCCTCCCCTCTCCTTACCTTCCCGGGGCCGTGCAGGACCCGGGACACAATGCTCACGCTGCGGTCCGGAGCCCAGCAAAGAACCTAGCGAGGCAATCCAGCTCAACTGTGACCCCAAGTCCCGCAGGGGGCCCAGGAGCAGCGCCGCACCTGAGGGAGCCGAGGGCCCCGCCACACAGCCCCCCCCCAAGGGGCCAGCAATCGGTGCTCCCTGGTGCCCCGCACCGGGAAGAAAAAGTCCAACCTGCCAGAGGCAGGAAAAATTAAAACTGAGTGACATGGATGTGGGGGGGGAGTTATAGAGATTTAAAGAAATAGATGAAGGTCCTGTGTCGGAGGCAGGTGCCTCATGAAGTAAGTACTGGGACGAGGAAGAGTGGACGTGGAGGTAATGCTGTTTGGTGGTATCTCTGCTGATTTACTGCAGAGATAATACCAAGCCTGTAATGGGCCCCAATATTTTTTGTAGAAATATTTGCTGTACAAAAGTTGAGGTCTGAGAGATATTGTCTGCCTTCCTTTTCAAGCTATTTCAGTTACTGATTATTTATATTGCTTGAGATTTCTTAAAGTGGGGGAGTATTACTCCACTTTGCATTGTACCATGTTCCAGCTCAGAGTCGAGGACAAAGGGATGTGGTCCCGGGGTCCTTGCATTTCCAGCTGCAATTATGCCATTCACTTCCAGCAGACATCCTAGAAGGAATCTGCTTTCTTTCTGTATCCATCTGTAAAAGCTGAAAAAAACAGAAAAGCAGGACTTTCTGCCTGGCTTCTATGATGCCATGCAAGCCAAGAGCATTGTAGACTGGCAGATGGAGAGTGTACATGTGTGAATAATAGTTTGGCGTTCTTCTAATTGCTGACACCATCTATCTTGAGTCAGCAGCAATCACGGGAGACGCCATGGATGTAGTTCCACTTGTGTCCTGGATGTCTGTGTGCGTTTTAATAAAACATTTCATTCGAATGAGTACAGAAAAATACTGGTTGTAAATTCTCTTTGCATATGGCAAATTAAACATGTGGCTAAACACAAACAAAAGGGGCAAAACATAAATATGGATAAATACAGATGGAAATGACGAAAAAATAAGTTCCATAAAACTGTGAGCCTAAGAAATAACACTGGCAGGCCAACACTTAACATTACTGCCTGATAGAGATTCCTCAAGGCTATCCCAGGAGGATGTGCTTTGGGCGGGGGGAGTGGGGCAGGAAGTGGGTGGCAATGGCCATAGGGATTAGCATGAACATGAGCAGTCAATGGGTGGGTAAATAACCAAACAATACCCACAAGCTGTGTGTCCCTCCTCCATATCATCCTCCTCCTAGCTGTACTCCAGCGCAATACCTTTGGCTTATAGTGCCACCTAGAAGCCAAAACTAAAAATGGGATTTTTAAGGTTTTGTAAATGTATATCATTATTGTCACTTAAAAATAAATGGTCATGTTTTTTTCATCAAGTTTCCAATTACTCCCTACTTAAATAGATGTCTGGTTTCCAAAGTTACCCAGCACTGCTCAGCCTTTGTGGCTAAAATTAATCACTTGCAGACTTCTTTTTCAATAAATATAAACGCATTTTGCAAAGAGAAATAGTGATATCACGGATCATGGATTGTTGGCAATTAACATAGTGCTGACAGTTTCTGTTCGTGAAGTTGCAAGCCTGTGTCAAACAATGACTAAAAGCAGGTGACTATCACAGAAGTTCTTCTGGGCGGCGTCTGTGTGGCTTAAAAGTGGGATAACTCAAGGAGCAGTGTCCAGCAATCTCAGGTTGTCCCAGACTAGGTGTGAAATAATAATCCGTCCTGGCTTTTAGGTTTACTTCATGTTGCATTCTGGTATTTGTAGGCCAGAACTAATGTGAAGAAACTACAGTTCTACACTAGAATGCCAGAGAAAGGATGTGACGAGAAATGCGAGTACAGCAAGACCAGCCTGCAGGAATGGCCCCTGTGGACTACCCCATAAGACGCCTGGGAGATTTCTGAACAGGACGGGGCTTATAAAGGCCAGGAGGGCTGGGGTAGAGTGTGTCATGCCTTAGGATCTGTCCAACACCAGTTGCCATCTGGATGTCCCAGCATTACGGTTCACTGCCGCTGGGAGAAGGTGGTGTGGGGCCAGGGAGCAGCCATAATGTCTCCCTTCTTAGACACCTCCTTCCCTGTCCTAGAATGATACGAGAGCGTTGTGTGAACAGGTGTTGCAGCCGCCCAATGCAAGGGCCCTCAATGGGACACACGTGTTTACCTTGGCCAGTGAGACTGTCAGCGCTGGCAGTGTTGGAGGAGAGTGATTTATGCTGGGGGCTGGTCTGCGTGCTGTGCACTCTCATTGAGGGGGTCATGCCCTCTGAATATCGCTATGTTAGGGGGATGCATACAGCACGCCGCTGCCATTTGCATGGTCTCCAATAGCAACAGTTCCTTTGGGGTTCATTTCATGGGATTTTCTGAGCCCTAAACCTGCAAGGTTCTAGACAGTCCACAGCACGTGATCTGAGATGATGCAACACGTGGGGGGGGATGCTGGGGGATCCTTGCTCACATCACTTAAAGGGGACTAGGCAGTAAAAAGAAAACATCGAGTTCTATTTCCATTAGCAACTACTGAGAGCGGCCAATCAAGTGTTTATGTTTATGTTTATTGAATTTAAATAGCGCTTTAAGCCAAAGCACTTTACAATATAACAACAGGTACAAAAGTGAGAGAAGCATATTTACAAACATGAACAGGTCATTAGAACAATAAGTAGAACTATTTACAAGGGGGTGGAGGGATAGGGTAGAGGAGGGGGTAGGTGAAGGGAGTTACGGTGTAGGATTTGAGGTAGGGGGAGGGAGGAGGGGAAGGGAAGGGGGAGTGATCTGATGTCCTCATTGCCTTTAAGTAGTATTTGTTACTAATTTAAGGTCAGAGGGGAAGGAGAGAGGATGGGGGACGGAGGGGGCTAGTTTAAGGTCAGAGGGGAAGGAGAGAGGATGGGGGAAGGAGGGGGCAAGAGTAGGAGAGGAGGGGGAGGGATGGGAAGTCTGGAGGGGGAGTGTAGAAGATGAGCTTTCAGGGAGTGGCGGAAGGATGAGTAGGTGGGGGTGGAGCGGATGGAGAGCGGGAGGGAGTTCCAGTCTAGGGGGGCCAAGAGTTGGAAGGAGCGGGAGCGGGAGGAGGCACATGGGGCTGGGAGTACAGTGAGGAGGTAGAGGTTGACTGAGCGGAGAGAGCGGGAGGGGGACTAAAATGAGAGGAGGGAGGAAAGGTAGGGGGTCTCAGATTGTCTCAGATTGCGGGCATGGCTGAATGGTTTATGGCTTGTGGAAGGCTGGATCCCCCTTCTGGCTCTCGATTCTTAGCCACAAGTGCCACCCATATTACATTTTCATTTGCCTCTGCTCCTGCCATCTGCAGCCTTCATCCAGCTTCCATGGAAATGGAAGAGGGGCTGAGGCCCCAGCCACCATTTCCATAGCGTCCATCTTACTTGTAGTTTAGTTATTTCAAAAAAGGGACATTAGAGCCCATGATGAAGGGCTGGGATGCTAATGGCAACAATGCCTTATTTGGCCGTGCAATGGTGGCAGCAGGGCCAGAATCTTGATACCAAAATGTGGCTTGACACCACGCAAGGAACTTTCATGCATCAATTTCAGCTGTTCGGCCCCTGCACAGGGTTTCGCTGGGAGCTCTGGATCCAGCAGTTTGAACTGAGCCTCAAGGCACGTGACATCACCAGGGAGGAAAAGAAAAGGACATTCCTCAAGCTTAATCTTGGTACCATGGCACTTCGGCTATTCAACGCACTCCCGAACCGGGGCCCAGAAGACGACTATGAAACAGCCAAAGACATCATGACAAGAAAATTCAAACCCCAGGTCAGTCCAGACTTCGAGCAGTTTAAAATGAGCCAAGCCCGACAACGCCCACAGGAGAGCATCACTGACTTCCATGGCCGACTGTGGGAGATGGCCATTGGATGCGATTTCCCGGATGATGAATTCACAGTACGACAGCAGGTCATACATGGCCTCTCCTCCGACAAGCTCAGAAGGTCCATCCTGTCAGAAAAAACCTCCCGCTAGACACCATCCTGGCCATGGGGCAACAGCAGGAAAGAACGGAAGAGCATGTGGCAGAGATGGAGCAAATAATCAGTCGCCTGCCATTGGACACCGAGACGCCACGCAACAGCATGACCACAATCAACACCCTGCGGCAGCACAAGCCCCAACGGCAGACAGCAAACAAGCCCAAAAAATGCCTATGGTGTGGCGGACAACAACACAGAGGAGAACCCAGCCCTGCATATGGCACCAGATGCTACAAGTGTGGAAAGGTCAACCACTACGCGCCCGTATGTCTAAACTCCCAGAGGGCCAAAGCCCACTCACCCCAGAGGAGAAACCCTGACTGGAGGAGCGACACGAGGCCCCGAAATGTGCAAACATCCGCCTAAGACAACACGACCACTGACAACCTGACCGGACCTGAGAGACCCGGAAGGGACGAGCTAGAGCAATCGAGGGAGAAGACCCAGACAGCAGCAGTGGCGATGACGAACAGTCAAGCAAGGAACAGTCTCCATGTTGCGCCAACCGACACCGCAACCTCATGAGGGAAAAGGTAAACATGATATCTGCAGTCAAACCAACATAAGGCAAGCAGACCAACAACAGCAAATCACGCTGCAGTTGTACAGTGTCCGTAGAAAATATCCCAGTGACGATGATAATCGACACCAGGGCCACAGTGAATGTCAGGCCAACGACAAGGTTCGACAAGCTCGACCCCAGACCACCCCTGGGCCGGAAGCCTGTACAGTTATTCGCATATGGCTGTAAAATGTCCCTCCCAGTCGTGAAGTACTTCAAAACTGCTCTCACACATCATGGAAAGAGCTGCAAGACTCGCATCTACGTAGTTGATGCAGGAATTAAGACACTGCTCATCTGTCCAACGGCAGAACGACTAGAACTCATACAGTTCAACTTCACAATCCAGTCTAAAGAAGTAGACCACTTACTGACTAAACACAGAAAACTATTCAAAGGCATTGGATGCCTTAAAGGAAGAACAGTAAAGCTCCACATTGACCCCTGAGTAGAACCGAGAGCAGTTCGACACTGAAGGGTCCCCTTCCACATGACGGCCATAGTAGAAACAGAGTTGAACAAACTTGAGGACCTACGGATTATCGAGAAAACCACAGGATCCACACCCTGGGTTTCCCCCATGGTAGTGACTGCAAAGCCTAAATAACCCCAAGCGGTGCGCATATGCATCGACATGTGTCTGCCCAATGTGGCAATAGGGCGGGAAAGAAACATAACGCCGACTGTGGACGAGGTAATCGTGGACCAAATTCGCCTTGCAAAAGAATCAAGATATATCACAATGTGGGGGGCTCTGTTGCGCACGACAGTGATGGCCGCCTGATTGAAGAGCTCCTGCTCCACTGATAAATCCTGCGCATAAATATCCATCTCAGAACTGCCTGCTGAGCCCAAACTGCGTGTACAGACAGCCCATCTACCCGTGGTGGGTCTGGTGAACTCCTGTGGTTCGGAGACTGGAGATGCCGGAGTTACAGCGGCGCAAAGATCAACCAGCAGACGCGGCAAACGCGATCCGATATCGAGCACTGGGGAGTGCTACTCGAGAGCCGCAGGCGCGGCTGAGAGCAAGGCCCCAGATGGGAGGAGCCTGAGACTGTAGCCCAGGCCCAACATCCTGATCCGTGCTACGAGAATATCTGTGCAGTCGGCCAGGGAGGGAGAAGTGAGGCGAACCGGCACACACCCGACGACGGCCCCAGTCCGCGGTGGTCCTCGGCTGCTGGACTCCAGAGGTCCCTCCACTGATCCTGCTGCATATTACGGAGCGAGACGGGCAGAGAGTCCGCGACACAAAACCACGCAGACACTCTGAGGCAACGACATACGACTTGGCACCAAGTAAGGAGGCATGGTGATACAGCGGAGCGGGGGCCACAAAGGCACACAATTATCAGAGTGTGGCGACGGGCGCTGACCTGGGGACAGCTCCCTTTGAGCTGACACATGTAATCTGTCCACACAGCAAGGGCGGCGGGACCCGGCGGAGAACGCATTGTTCCAGGGTGCTCGGAGCGTGTCCCTGCTCCGGGGAGTAGCCCCCTAAGGACTCCAAATACTAGCGGTGACTCTCCTCCTGGGACGGCACTGTGTGGGCCACTGTGGGACTTCCGAGCAAAGCGACCACACACCAGCGGTGAGTGCAGGACGCCAAGCGCACTACAATACGTGGCATAGGACCACCGGGGCACACACTGGCAGTACTCGCTCCCCGAATCGGACAAAACACTGATATACACCCCGCCCCAGGGGACTAGTCGGTGGTGCTGTTCTAAGCCTATAAAAGCCAACTGGCAGATCGGAGTGGCTAAAAGCCCTGTGAATAACACTGAACTATAAAGCACCACGAACGTGACAATCCTAAAGTCCAATACGTGGGGGGGACACAGTCCACTCGCGGATACCAAGTACTGGCAAGTGGTACGCCAAGGAGTAAATGCATATAATGCCTCTAATCCCTGAACCAGATCCTGTCCCAGGGCTGTGACATAACACAAAGAGCAAGAGTGAACAGCAAATAGAGGTGTGGCAAGCAATATATCGAATTACTGCAGAAAAACAGCCCGACAGCATTATGGGGGAACCATACAAGTCAGGGAAAGGCGCCAAGACTCCGGGAAACAAAAAGAAAGGCCCAATGGACGCCTACACGGGCAGCCAAAATCAGACCACTGTCGCGGACATCCACACTGATGCTAACGAGGCCCCTAATATAGAGTCTGGTGATCAAGAGGACAAGTTAACTACAATAGTGCAGAATGGGTTTCACGCAGTCAACATGAAGTTGGATGACATAGTGTCTACCATCAGTTCTTTAAAGGCTAGAATGGAGAAAGAAAGTGCGCGTGTAACAGAAACTGAAAACAGGATAAGTACTAATGAAGACAACATTGCACACCACAACCGCGACATCACTCAAATCAAGGCAAATATGGCAAAATTGCTAAATAAATGCGAGGACCTCGAGTCGCGCTCAATGAGAAACAACATCTGTGTGGTGGGCGTATCGGAATCCTTTGGCAAAGGTCAAATGGAAAAACAACTCGAGGCGCTGCTCAAATCCTTGTTCGGGCCAGAGACATTCTCCGAACCCTTTTTGGTCTCGCGAGCACATCGCACACTGGCCCTAACACCCAAACCAGGCGCACCGCCGCGCACGATAATTGCACAACTCCTTAATTATAGGGACAGAGACACAATCCTGTGAAAGGCGAGGGAGGCGGGAACTCTCCAATACGAAGAAAGTCGCATACACATCTACCCAGACTTCTCTGCGGGGGTCCAGGCAAGCAGAAGATCCTATGAGCCTGTCAAGAGGCTCCTGAGAGAACGCCAAATCCCATATGCTTTGATGTTCCCGGCCAAGATGAGGATTCAGCATGCAGGAAGAGTGCATTTTTTTGAGTCTCCAGCCGAAGCTACGCAATACATTGAAACCTCTATACCCCTTCCTCCCAGAGGGGGCAGACGGGCACAAAATAATAGGCCCAGACCTGCAGACTAAGAAACACACAAGAGTCAACCATGTGCAAGGGCGGCTACATCCCTAGGGCTGTAGTCAAGTAAATTTAAAGGTTAATCCGCACCAGGCAATTTGGTCAAGTGGAGTTACTGGACCTAATTGGCGGCCATGTGAAGCAACATGGCTACCCTTGGAATATTCCATGAGTTTGGTGGGACACATCGTCAAGTTGGGGGTGATGATGAGGATGGCGGGGAGGGACGGGGGGCTGGGAATTTCAGCTCGGGAATTGACTTATTGTGGTATGAAGTTGGGGTTTGTTGCCACTCTACGAAGCTATGTTCAGGTGGAAAGCTGATGGAGGTAACTTGTTGTTTGAAAAGTAAAATCGTGGTTACATTGAGACTGGCACCGACCAAATGGCACGAATACTGTAAACCTGCTAAACGCGACAATGTCAAATATCCACTCTCAGAGTTCTGCTGACGGGTTGAAGATCAAACTGTTGACGTGGAACATACGGGGATTAAACAATCATATGAAACTTAAGAAAATTGGCAATTATATTGACAGACACAATCCCCAAATCCTAATGCTGCAAGAAACCCATACAGTGGGAACGAGTAACGCTCACATACTGCCCAAGTGGGGTCCCCAAAGTTTTTACACAAACTATTCATCCCAGTCTAGAGGGGTTATTACCCTTATTCATTCAGGCCTGGGGTTCAAGGTGGGAGGCCACACGGTTGATCATCTGGATAAATATGTCATGGTATAGGGGGAGGTTGCTGGCCAACAACTACTCCTGGTTAACACATACGGTCCCAACATTGACGACCCTACTTTTTACATGGATATATATCAGATAATTGTGTCACTCGATGTGTCTAATGTTCTTTGGGGGGAGACTTCAATGTGGCCCTGGACCCAGTTCTTAACAGATCCTCAAAAACTGTTAGAGCCCTGAGCAAGACAGTACTAAATCTGAGTCATATTCTATCACAACTTCTATTAGTAGATGGTTGGTGTGAGATTCATCCTGGTAGCAGGAGATACACGTTTTATTCCTCTGTGCACGAGTCCAGAATTGATTATTGGTTTATCTCCACTTCCATGGCGGCTGTAGTGAGGGGGTGTGAAATCCTGCCCCGTACATTGTCAGATCATTCCCCAGTGCTGTTGGAACTAGAGTTCCGGAATGTCCCAGGCCCTGCCAGGAGGTGGAGAATGCCAGGTGGAATGCTGGAAGACCCTGGGATGGTAGAAACACTCCACGTTGAAATTGCAGAGTTTCTGTCCAATAATGTGGGATCGGTTGACAAATACTCAGCAGTGTGGGAATCCTTCAAGGTTTGGATAAGGGGAGTGTTGATGTCCAAGTCTGCGGGCATGCTGAAGCCTGTGAGAACCGAGTTATCAGCTATTGAAAGTAAACTCGATGCATTGGAGAAAACATACACAAGCACGGAAGATAAGGAACTACTAGCTGACATACACACACACCTTCAGGAATTCGATAAATTGGCCATAAGGGAGGTCCGATATGTGGCAGCCCCTATACGAGCACGTAAATACGGGGAAGGTAATAAGGCTGGTAGAATGCTAGCCAATTTACTTAAGCATGATAAACAACCAACTCAGATCACAAGTATACACACAGCACAGGGGAAGGTGCTACTCAGGGATGAAGATATTAATGGGGAATTCGTTAAATTCTATAAGGAATTATATTCGAATAAAGATAAGAAAACACTCGCAGAAATTAAGGTATATCTTGAGGCTCTCTACCTTCCTAAACTCCCTGATGAAGAACGCCTAGCAATAGACCAACCGGTAACTACGGAGGAGATCACAGAGGCAATCAAGGCAATGGCTACAGGCAGGGCAGCAGGATCGGATGGGTTGGGGGCCGAATTCTACAAAGAGTTCCACGAGGAACTCGTTCTGATATTGATGCAGGTGTGGGAGGAAGCCCTTGAGAGTAACATACTACCCCCAACTATGAAAGAGGCTATAATAACTGTACTCCCTAAGCATAGGTGACCACCACAGGATGTATCGTCCTACAGGCCTCTGTCACTCATAAATACTGATGCCAAAATATTTGCAAAGGTTCTGGCAAATCGGCTTCTGCGCCGGCAATCCCTACCCTCATCCATCCTGATCAAAACGGGTTTATCCCCACGAGGTCCACAGCCTTGAACCTCCAAAGACTTTTTGGCATGATGGCGCAAATAGACCCTGCGAGAAGTGCAGTGGCCATATCCCTTGACGCTGAAAAAGCATTTGATTCGGTCTCGTGGGTTTATCTCCTTGCAGTGCTGGAGGCATTCGGGGTGGGCCCCAACTTTGTAAGATATGTAAGGCTGCTATACTTGAGCCCAGAGCTCGTGTCCTAACTAATAGGGCTATCCTCGAGATGTTCCTGTTGGGTAGGGGGACTAGACAGGGATGCCCGTTCTCGCCCCTGCTGTTTGCATTGACCATTGAGCCAATGGCAGCTGCGGTCCGACTGAGACATGCGGATAGAGGGATTAAGATGAAGGGATCCACCAAGTTGATCTCACTTTATGCGGACAACACTTTATTATACGTTCGGAAGCCTGAGATAAACATAGCACCCATTATGGAAGAGATACAAGAATTTGCAAATTACTCTGGGTACACTATAAATAGGGCTAAATCTGCAGTATTTCCACTCAAACCGGCCACAAGATGACCCGCAGTGACAGATTGACTCAAATGGTTGGAACACCAAATTAGATACCTGGGAATCCTGGTCTCCAGATATAAGCTCACATTATATACAGATAACCATGAAAACGCCTTACAAACTCTAACCACTAAGCTTCAGATGTGGGGCGACTCCCAATTTCTCTAGCCGGTAGAGTCGCTATTCTTAAAATGGTAATCTTGCCCAAACTACTTCATCTTTTTGTTAACATCCCTATATGGCCTGACAGAACCTTCTTCGCCAACCTCAGATCCATGGCAGTGACATTTCTCTGGAACGGTAAGACAGCGAGGATAGGATGGGAAAAAATGACAGAACCCTCTTCTTTGGGAGGTATATCGGCCTCCGATTTTGAGCTTTATTATTATGTGGCCCAAGCACAGTTTGCGATCTACTGGTACAATGATGTGGATAGTACACCTCACGCATGGATAGAGGAATACACCACACACCCCACAAACATACAATCAGTCATTTTACAAAGGCACTTGTGAATACAACCCGGTGAGTTGCACAGTGAGGGCATGGAAAGCTATATACAAATGACTGAGACTAGAGACACCCTATAACCCAGAGATACCTTTATGGAACTTTCCGGGTATACCCCCCACACATGACATGAGCATACAGGAATCTTGGGACCCTAATAGCGAGATGAAGCTTGGGGATATGTTTGTAAATGGGAAATTTTTAGACCTGGGGCTATTGTTGAGGGCACTGGGCGATTGGCATTTCAGAAAATGTGGCCGCTCTTTCCAGATGAGCCCACACCACATCCGTGTATACAACTAGTGACAGCCAAAGACGGCCTGGGAATCTCTAGGCTATACGCTGCGTTGCAGGCCCACACCCCCACAGTGAACCAGATTAAGGAAAAATGGGAAGCAGATTTGCAGGTGCCCATTGAGGAGGAGAGATGGGCCAGATATTGGCCCTCATTACGACCCTGGCGGAAAGTGACTGACCGGACCGCCACAGCGTAAATAGCGTTTCCGCCATTGCACGATGGAGCAAAGTGCGGCCCATTCCGACCCATCGGGCACGAGCACCACGCCAGGGCGGAAGTGCAAAGTCCGCGATGGCGGAAATGACCCCAAAACGGCCCACACCGCCGCCGTACGGCGCCCTAGGTGCAATACCGCCACCCATCTTAGCGGACACCGCAGCGAGCGCCAACCGGAAAGTACGGTGACCGTAAATATACGGAAACGGAAGTAAAAACATGGTCCCGGAACGGGAAACATCACGCCGTACACCTATAAAAGCACAAAATCCACACAACCACTAAAAACACTACCCTGAGACACATCCCAACCCGTCATCCACCCTAGTGAAACCAAGAAAAATGGGAAAAGTAGCGAAGAAAGCGTGCGACCGCAAGCGGCAGGTCCACTTCTCCCGTGAGGAACTCACAGAGACCCTCCAGGAGAATGCTGCCGCCGTCTTCTCCACGCAAATGACCAGGACGGCACTTGCGAACAAGAAGGCCATATGGGCCCTGGTGGCACAGCGGGTAAGTGCGGTGGGGACCGCACCCCGCAACCCACAGCAATGCAGAAAGCGATGGGACGACCTGCGGATACGCGTCCGTAGCATACTTTCTGCCAACCGCAACATTGCCACAGCCACCGGGGGAGGATCGGAATCACCCATCAAGTTGACCCCCTGGGAAGAAATCTGTGCCTCCACCATTGGAATGGAGAGTATAGAGGGAGTCGGAGGGATGGAGAAAGGAGTGCAGACATCCGAAGAATCCGGTAGGTGGCCCAAATAAAACCATGCCAAATCCACAATGTCCAATCATGTGAAGTACCATGTGTCCACATAGCGCAACAGTAACACATGTCCAGGAGAACGTCCACACACATTGGCCTGACAGCGCACTTTAAAACTCACAATAAATACATAAATAATTAAAAAACCCAAAAACACCCTCTACACGTGCAGCAGGCACACCCTAACTGCAGGCTGCCAAACAACTGCACCCTCACTCCACACACAAATGAAAGCACCTCCAAGGCCCCGACCCAAATCACCCTCAGGTACCACCCCAATGCATGTGATACATTGCCATTCCAATTCCCACAGACCCATTAATAACGCTCGCCCTCCTTTACTCCACCACAGGGTCCGATCCAAACGACGAGCTTCAGGACACCCCTACCAGCACACCTGCAAAGAGGGCCAAGACCAACGGCCAAAGACCCTCCACCTCAGCTGCACGCATCAAGACACGGCAGCAGCACAAATCAAGTGGCAGCACAGAGGAGGGAACTCCAACAGGCACCCCAGCAGCCAGCATGCCCACAACAGCACCACCACAGGTCCCCCCAATGGATGCCACAGAAGGCACTGCCTCTGGTGGCAGCAGCACCATAGGTGACACTCCATTAATGGCAGCATGCTCCGACACAGAAGACGGGGATGTCGAAGTCAGATCCATCCATGACCTGTCCCAATCCCCCTGTCTGTTCCATCCCGTACACCATGAGGATACCACGCAGGGGCACCCACAAGACGACAACTGGCCATCCCCCACAAGCCCTGTGGCAGGGCAACATGAGGCGAACAGCCACTCTGTGACACCACCGCAAATGGCCATGGCCCAGCAGAGGCAACAGTCCCTCGACCAGTTAATCGTGCAACAGCAGCAACTGGCCACGCTCCTCAAGGACCATGCCGATGAATGTGGGAGCACTAAGGCAGACATAGAAACATCAACTGAGACACTTAGGGCAGAAATGGAGAGAAGTACAGAGACACTAAGGGCACAAATGGAGAGTAGCACCGAGAGCCTGAGAGTCCAAATGGAGAGTAGCACCGAGAGCCTGAGAGTCCAAATGGAGAGAAGCACCGAGAGCCTGAGGGGGGAACTGCATGCGACGTCCAAAGACGTATGTGCCGAACTTGCCGCAGTGCGCCGTGTGCTCACTGAGCTCTCACAAACCCTTAGGGACATGCATGGACGTGAGCAGGCAGAGACATCATCCGTTGCAAGTTCCGTCCAGGGCAGCCCCCAACGTAGATCTGGGAGGAACCTGCGCTCCACAAGCAGGGGTGCCCCTGATACCCGCAGAGGGGGCTTGCAATAGCGACTGCCCACTGACAATGAGCATCTTTGGACACTGGTGTTCGGGGGGGAGGTAGGAGGGTGGAGAGGGTGTGTTGGGCTCACTTGGGTGGCGGGTCGATAGGGTGTTCAACATGATATCACATATGCCATAAACAATGCACGATCAACCAATGAGATGTGTGGACATTGATCTTTGTGTACGAGGCCATCATAGGCGTACAGTCCATATTGTGCATGTACCATACACACACAGTGCCACGAGTCCCGTGTCCATGTATCAGCCACCAGGCATGAGTGCTAGAAGCATGCATCTATGAGATGCTGACGAATGTCACGGCCCTCCTGTGCCTCGCAGACTCCTTGAGGTGCTGCCACATCCCCACCCTCATCATGACCATCTTCAGGTGCTTGCAGTTCTGCGTCAGGGGGCATGGGCACATTTCTACGTACGCACATGTTGTGTAGCATGACACATGCCATCACCATCTTTGCAACCTTCACATGGCGGTACAGGAGTGCCCCGCCAGACCTGCTGAGGCACCGGAAACGAGTCTTCAGTAGGCCGAATGCCTGTTCAATGACTACACGGGTACGTGAGTGGGCATGGTTGTAGTCCTCCTCATGCTGGTCCCGTGGGTTCCGGACTGGTGTGAGGAGCCATCTCTTCAGTGGATATCCGGCATCACCTGTATGTGGACGATAAACGAATAATGTGGAATGCCATTGCTACGTACGCACCCCCCCCCTTCCTGCCAGGTCATTGCCGCATCACATACTCCACATCAGCATGCATGAAATGAGACTCACCGAGTAGCCAGGATCTGTTCCCTGCGTGTCGCTCCATGTAGCATGGTATTGTTGAGTTCCTCAAGACCATAGAATCATGGGTTGATCCAGGGAATCGGGCACAACAATGTGTAATGATCCTGTTGGAGTCACACACCATTTGTACATTCAGTGAATGAAATTGTTTTCGGTTGCGGTACTGGGCCTCCATGGCATGTGGGACGACCAATTCCACATGGGTGCAGTCGATGGCACCAATGCAACCCGGTATGCCGGCAAGTGCATGGAATCCCACTTTTGTGTTGGTAACTTCCTGCTCCGAGCGTGGTAGAGAGATGTAGTCGTCTGCGTGCTGCAGGAGGGCATCGAGCACTTGCAATAGTGTCCGTGAGAACAGTGGCTGTGAGATGCCATGCAACTGTCCGACTGTGTGCTGGTAGGTGCCTGTGGCCAGGAAGTGGAGTACAGACACCACCTTCAGTAGGGGTGGGATGGCGGTTGGGCTATCTATCATGCTGACAAGGTCAGCCTGTGTCATGTCCACAATGGCGGCTATGGTGTCCCGGTCCAAACGGTAGAGGGTGTGGATCTGCTCATCAGTGAGGTTGAACGGATGTGCTCGGAGGCGTGGGATTGCGGGCTGCCTGCGTGGTGGTAGTGGCTGTGCTGGCGGCCCTTGCTGGCCCTGCCTTGCCCTCCTCCTCCTCCTGCGTCTCCTCCGTGCGGCCGGTTGTAGTTGGTGTTCGTCTTCTTCTTGGAGTTGGAGTACTTGCAGTGCTATCAGGTCCCCCAGGGCCAACATCGCCAGTCCGGCCGGTAGCATTTCGGAGTGGTTGTGGGAGGAGACTGGGTGTGCTATTTATGTGTTTTCAGGCTGTATGGCCTCCACCTGTGGTGATTCATTCCACCTGTGCAAGCTGCTCTCCCCTTTGGGCGAGCACGTCCCGCACACAACGCTGCAATTCGACGAATGGCATCTTGCTATTACAATCATGTATTTGTACCCGATGGCAGTGTAACATTGGTTGATATGTTCATTCGGCTATGGTCCCATTGTTTCACATACTATCTTAGCAGTCGCGAACAGACTTGTGAAGGGTCAGTGGAACGTAGTACTCGAGTAACGGTGGACCCTCATGCATCACTGTACCGAGTTTCAACGACGGGCGGGGCGTCCCATTTGTGAGTGAAGGCAGTTGCCATTTACACACACAGCCGCACTAGATGGATTAATTTGTGATTTCAAGCGGCCACAGATGCCTTTTCGACGTGATGTTGCAAATGAGGAATTCGAAGGGCGGCGCTTTCGGTTTTCAGCTAGCGGCGAGGAGATGCCCACAGTCTGACTGCAAATATAACGTTCTATTGTTCAATGTCCTTGGGACAGGGGCCATGGCGAGGATGCAATGATTGATATGAATAGTTTGGGATGCGCAATAGCGAAGTGGACGATGAGGCCGGACGTTCCCAAATACATGTTACTTCACAACACTGGAATTACAGGCTGGGGCACAGTGGATTTTGCAGGCTGCATAACGCACAGACTCAATGGAATTTTCACATGTTATGTGAGTATGGAAACAGGCGTTATCATTACGGGATGAGGGAATGATGAATGGATGCATGGACAGATGATTTGATACAGAGTTTGCCATGTACAGGGCTTCTTGGAATCTGTCCGCCTCCCCTGCGCTATGTGATGCAGGGCTGCCATAGTGGGACCATCGTCTATCTGGCCTTGTTGAGCCCTCCCTGTCTCGACGCGCCTTCAGACACTTGTGTCCATGCACGTTACCAATCCCATCTGATGGATTCTGTTTTAACAGACGCATGCACAGGTACACTCGTTTGTGATGGTGTTTTCACCTCGATATAGATAGTTATGAGTCGCAAGTGGTTTTTGGGTGGTGATGATCCTTTGGAGTGGGCTAGCATGCATATGGCTGTGGATTTGGTGTGATCATTGAAGTGAGTTATTCTAATGTAGTTCTGATGGCCATTCTATTCTTTTTCTTTTCATTTGGTTGACAGGTATCTCCTCCCCTTTTGCCACTGCCATCTGTATGCCACTCCTGCAGATGGATTTTACTCCCGACACCTGCTGCTTCGTGTTAATCAGTGGAGCAGCATTACGATCTTATGGGACGATCGCCAATGGGCCACATGCCCTTACGCAGTACTAGTGGCTCGGAGCAACATTTCGGCCTTTCAGCTGGACTAGTGCCTCCCCATTGGGTCGGCCCTGCGGTTCTGGGCGCTTCCATGTTGCCTTTTCGTACGAGAATGTGGCCCTGTGTACCATGAAGGAACAGGGCGTCACACAAGAAGTAGCTGGTCATTTATTGCGGATGCAGCCCACAATGGTGAAATGTGTTTTGGAGTTCATGGCCTAATGGCTGTATGGGCTTGGTGAATTTGTTGTGCATTAAATTTCTATTCTGATATGGGCCGTGTAGCGTTCTTCTTTGCAAGTGATGTGGCATATTCCTATTTGGGGAGCGATGTATTGTGAGGAGATCTGCATTGGGTTCCAGCTTCGGAGTATAGTTGCGTGGTACTGTGCTGGGCGCGTTTGCCTACGAAGCCCAGTGAGGTCAGGGATAAGGGCTGCCAATATGACTGTTTGAATGATGTCATGCTCAGGGGCGGGGGATTAGGTTTTGTGTAACAGATGCCGGTCAGCCAGGTGGATTGGTGGAATGATGTGATTTTCTGAATATTGCTGGTCACAGGTGCCTGTGTTTGCGTGCGTTTCTTGGTGGGAGACTGAGGTCATGTTCATTGGAATAGCTTCTGTATTCGTGCCATCTGTGCCCTGCAGCTCCCATTGGCCCCTCTTGAGATAGATTCTTTTGTTCGTTGGCATGCATGGGTGACTTGTACATTTCACTGGTTGCATTGTGACTTCATTGCACCTACGGGGAGTTGTACAATGTGGCCAGGGAGCGGTGTACAGGCACTCAGTGGGGCCGTTTACGGTTGGTTCGCGATGCCGTACTTCTCACCATGGCGGAATGGTACTTTCCGCCGTGCTTGATGGCGTTAGGTGCATGTCCGCTAGGGTCAGAATTCGCGTACCGTTGCGCCATGGTGGTATTTACGGTTTGGCATGGCGCGCGCGCGCGTACTTGGTGCAGTTAGCGTTGGCGTTCACTACGGTGTCGCTAATGCCATCGTACTTTGCGGTGACGGGTCATAATCGCACCGAGCGCTATTCGATGGCGGTATTGCATTTCCGCCATCGTTTTTCGATTTCCGCCAGGGTCGTAATGAGGCCCATTGTCTGCTCACCAAGAAGGTCTCGCTTAACTCCGGGCTGAGGTTGATCCAATTCAAAATTCTAAATAGGCTACATTACACACCAGCCAGGGTCGCAACATTTGCACCAGATACCTCAGATGCCTGTCCCAAATGCAACTCACCTCAGGCCAGTCCTTTTCATATGTATTGGGAGTGCCCGGTGGTGGAGGGTTTCTTGAGGGCTGTGGCAAAATTGTTGGAGGAAATCGCTCAGGTTCCCCCTGAACTGACCCCCCAGAAATATTTGTTTGGTGACATAGGCACACGTTCTGAAAAAAATAGAAGATTGTTTAACATCTCTTGCGCTGTAGCCAAAAAACATATTCTACAGAAATGGAAAAGCACTGTGCCACCCAGCATGAACCAATTCCTACAAGAATTGACACAATGAATCAGAGGGGCAATTTGTTTCGACCCAACCTGCAACATGCAGACCCAAAGACATCTGGGGCGCGTTTAGAATCTACTAGTGTAATTACTGATGATGATATGTTGCCATAATATTGTGTTTTAGAAATGCATTGAATAATGTACTCCTGTTGTATATGTGAGATGAGCTGTGCAACAGTGCCTTGTATCTCTCTGTGACCACTAATAAAAAGAGTTAAAAAAATATATATATATATAACAACGTTCTCATCACATCTCGGGCTGAGAAGATATCGCCGGCTCAATTTTGTAATATCTTCGGCCGCAGAAGTTTTTCAACACGAAATATGCAAAGTGCTCCAAGACCTCCCACGGGTTACAAGTGTAAGCAATGACATCCTGGTCTATGGCAGGACTGAGAAGGAACACAACAGCCGACTAGCAGCCACACTACAGCGCCTAGAAGAATCAGGGCTGACCCTACATGAAGAAAAGTGTGAGTTCCGCAAATCCACACTGAGCTTCTTTGGATATGTCTTTAATGAAAAAGGAAAGGGAAAGGTAGAAGATAATAAAAATAGGCAAGCCCCGACCACGGCGACAGAAGTCCGGAACTTCCTAGGTATGGCAACATACTGTGGGCGATTCATCCCCAACCTAGCCACCATTGCCACCCCCCTGCGAGAGCTCACAAAGGCAAAGACAACCTGGGAATGGGGAGCGACCCAGTAAAACGCGTTCTAGAAGATCAAGGACTCACTGTCCAGTGACCCCACCATGGCATTTTTCGACACAACACGCAAGACAGAGCTATTATCGGATGCCAGCCCTTTTGGCCTTAGAAGTGTTTTCACCGAGACGGAACGGTTGTCCCCGTCGCGCTTGCCAGCAGAGCACTCACCCTAGTAGAAACTATGCACATATAGAAAAAGAAGCTCTGGCCACCATACGGGGGTGCAGGCACTTTCACGTGTACATCCTGGGGCACCCCATGAAGGTACTGATGGACCATAAACCCCTTTTCCCATTATTTAAAGGCTCAGCACTGCATCCCCCAGCCAGGATTGAGCGCTTGATGCTTCAGTTGCAACAATTCGACCTCGAGGTACAATACGGAGCCGGAGCTGACAACCCACGACCTGCCACAGCAATAGAACGTGAAGCAGCCAAGGAGACACAGGAGCATGTATGCCAGGTCATAGCCTGTGCCAAGCCCAAAACCATGAAACTCAGCGAAATCGTAGAGGAAACGGTCAAGGACCGCTGTCTCCAAATGACCAAGAAAGCCATTCTAACTGGCGAGTGGAAACCATTCCTCACTACTGTCACCCAGAAAACACTGCAAGCGCAGGAAATGATACAGGCCTTTTTTGAAATACGCCATGAACTGTCCGTGTCACTAGAAGGCCTCATCCTCAAAGGCCATTGCATAGTAATGCCCACCAACCTCCACGAGAGGGCCCTACAACTTGTGCATGAGGGCCACCAGGGGATCGTAAAGACGCAAGCCTTCCTCAAATTGCGAGTGTGGATGCCGTGAATACAGCAGGTTATTGGACTAGTCAAAACCTGCACAGCATGCCTAGCTACCCGCCGGCCCGGACCACCACAGCCCGTGGCCCATCCCCCCAAGAAGCGAATGCTGCTGGGATGCAGTAAGCATCGACTTCTGCACAATTGCCAACAAAGCCTACCTCCTTGTAGCCATTGATGAATAGAATATACCAGATATCCAGAAGTTGAACCAGTCAACTCGACAGATGCAGCCTCGGTCACCACTGCATTACAAAAGATGTTCGCGTTACACAGAATACCATCATCAATAAAGAGTGACAACGGCCTGCCGTTCACAAACAAAGAGTTCAAACGCTTCATCAAAGACGTGAGAATACGCCATCACCACATCACCCCATATTGCCCCAGGCCAATGGGGATCCAGAAAGATGTATGGCATCCATCAACAAAACAGTGAGGATCGCGAAAGACAAAAGACGACCCATGGCTACCCAATTACACAGGGTCCTTCGTTCCTACCGTCAAACACCCCATGCAGCCACGCAAGTCAGCCCGGCAGCCCTGATGTTCGGGGCACCCATCCAAGCGTGATTGCCCCTCCACCACTTGTGGCAACCTCCGCAGGTGGACCTAGAACATGTGAAGACAAGAACATAATGCAAAGGAAGACAGAGCAAGAATAGCCAAAGCGTTAGTAAAGAACAGAGCGCCGAGCAGAAACATGGCTCTCCCCTACGAGTTTCTCCCCTGGAGCATGGACCATCACTTACCGGGAACCCGGGCTAGCCATAGCCATGCATGGGCCCGAAACAGCAACCCGGAACGTGTCTCACTTCAAACAGACACCACCCACCCTGTGGGAAGAACCTTGAGAGGACCAAGACTCTGCAGAGACCCACTCCCCACCGACTGAGCTGATACCACCAGCGAGAGACCTGAAGGAAAGACCAACCCCAGAACCCCTGATACCGATTGACAATGATAAGATCCTGCCCAGACCACTCACCCCACCACCAGTCACCCCACACCGGGGGCGAGGAGAATGACCATCAGACTCTAAGGGTACATCCTGAACGGCGTCTACAAACGTGCGCAAGTCTGATCCCACAAGAACGGCGACCGGGAAGTCACCAAGAAAGACTACCACAATGGCGGAGGAGTCCACATGTTTGTTTCATTTGTTTAGTTGTTTAGTTCATCTAAAGTTGGAGAGGGATGTCATGTCCATGTGGGCAAGTTAATAAACACGAGGGAGAAAGCCTGTGAAAGGCAGTCTCTGCTCTGACACCAGAGCAACTGTGTCAGTGTTGTTCTTGCAAGCCCGCTCCCCACCTGTCCCGCCTTCCAGGCATAGCCCAGCCCCAGACCTCCGTGGCGCACCCATCACACCACCCATATTACATTTTTATTTGCCTCTGCTCCTGCCATCTGCAGCCTTCATCCAGCTTCCATGGAAATGGAAGAGGGGCTGAGGCCCCAGCCACCATTTCCATAGCGACCATCTTACTTGTAGTTCATTTCTCTCAAAAAAGGGACATTAGCGCCCATTATGAAGTGCTGGGATGCTAATGGAAATAATGCCGAATTTGCCCGTGCAATGGTGGTGGCCCTTATTAAAGGTTGAGCATATTAACTTGAGCTTCAGTCCATTAGCTTTTTGTCTGGATTCGGCATCTCCATCAATCACTACCAGCAAGGATTCTAGAATGTTCCATAGTGTGATGCATTCTCTTTGGGGATTTAGGCGCATTGTGACATAATTAATTTGCTAATCCCATTTCATGAGGTCCGACAATATACAAACTCATTACTAATTAAGTAATAGTCACCGGCTGCCCAGGCTGCAGTGCGTGTTAACGACTCCGGTCACGAGTTAATAGGACCGAGCATAGCGAGAGCCTTTAACGAGAGTCCGCAGGTCAACGCCATCCGGTACATCCAGGGCAGATTGGCGACTATTGCTTTTTGGCAAAGAGGGCCCCACGCGTATGTGGAAAGGCGCGGCATTGTGGAACAGCATGGAGATTGCAAGTTCCACAGGCTATGATTATGTTGGTGGACTGTGGTTTGCTGAGCAATTTCCTTCCACATTTTCCCCACCGGCTCAGGTGCACGAACCCTATGCGTCAGGGCAGTGTTCTGCTAGGTGCACTGCCAGTCCAGCAAGAAAGGGGTTATGACATCTGCCATCATGCCATCATGACCGCTGCACCTCGGGCCAGGATGGTGGATGTGTGTATGCATGCCTTGCCCCGAGAGCGGAGTCTTTATCTTCCTGTGACTTGGCTCCCCTATACTTCCGAGGCCCTGCAGAAGTGCCCAGCATTGGCCTGCCATTGTGTAGCTCCGCCCGGGTTCCACACTCTCTCCTGATCCTGAGGAAGGTTCCTGTCCAGCCTAATCTGGTTCCTCTTTTCCTGCCCCTTCTTCTTTCTCACTGCAATGCTCTTCCTATGGTGAAGAGGGCACTCAGTCCCAGTGCTTGACCCAATAACCAGGCTGACCTAGGCAATCTGCTCCAAACTTGTGCCTCCAGGTTAACCCTGTCCTTGGCTAGGGGTCTCAGCCATAGTGCTGCTCTCTGAAGTCATTCATAGAGGAGGCTGGATCCCTTCTCCACCAGCTGTTAGTGATGCCGGCCATTGGACCCCCCGATTAGATGAGTGTCCAGTCTTTTGCCCGCCACCACAGCAGGACCGAGGGCAGGTGAGAGGGAGATACCCAGGGGCCCACAGGGAACCAGGCAGTATCATTATCTCTTCTTCCTGTGACCCACTGCATTGCTGTACCCTCAATTCACGCCACTGGAACATCCACAACCCAACCAGACCTGTTCTGCCCTCTGACACAACAGTTATCCTAGTCCCAGCCCACCTTAATACTCCACTCATTCACGTAGTTACTTGCGCAGTGCAGAGACGTAGCTAGGATTGTCTAACACGTGGGGCCTGAAGTTAATGTAGTTGGGCCCACCGCAGTGACATTAATATCTGTAAAGGCCCACACAACGCTATTGAGTGGGTATTTACAGATTTTGGGTGGGCCTTGCCCGCTCAGGCCCTGGCCTGTGTACGCCTCTGGTACAGTGCAGGGGTTCTGGGCTGCCAAGCCATTGATTTCTGTGAGAAGCTTGGCAGGTCTATTCCTGCAACTATGACCACCAAGATTCTGACAGGGAAGCTGGGCAGCCCAGACACCCCTGCACAACACTATGATGGCTGTTTTTGTCAGGAATCAGCTCACCAAGCTTCTGACAGGGAAGCGGGGCAGCCCAGACACCCCTGCACAACACTATGATGGCTGTTTGTGTCAGGAATCAGCTCACCAAGCTTCTGACAGGGAATCTGGGCAGCCCAGACACACCTGCACAACACTATTATGGCTGTTTGTGTCAGGAATCAGCTCACCAAGCTTCTGACAGGGAAGCGGGGCAGCCCAGACACCCCTGCACAACACATTAATGGCTGTTTTTGTCAGGAATCAGCTCACCAAGCTTCTGACAGGGAAGCGGGGCAGCCCAGACACCCCTGCACAACACTATGAGAGCTGTTTGTGTCAGGAATCATCTCACCAAGCTTCTGACAGGGAATCTGGGCAGCCCAGACACCCCTGCACAACACTATGATGGCTGTTTGTGTCAGGAATCAGCTCACCAAGCTTCTGACAGGGAAGCGGGGCAGCCCAGACACCCCTGCACAACACTATGATGGCTGTTTGTGTCAGGAATCAGCTCACCAAGCTTCTGACAGGGAATCTGGGCAGCCCAGACACACCTGCACAACACTATTATGGCTGTTTGTGTCAGGAATCAGCTCACCAAGCTTCTGACAGGGAAGCGGGGCAGCCCAGACACCCCTGCACAACACATTAATGGCTGTTTTTGTCAGGAATCAGCTCACCAAGCTTCCGACAGGGAATCTCGGCAGCCCAGACACCCCTGCACAACACTATGATGGCTGTTTGTGTCAGGAATCAGCTCACCAAGCTTCTGACAGGGAATCTGGGCAGCCCAGACACCCCTGCACAACACTATGATGGCTGTTTGTGTCAGGAATCAGCTCAACAAACTTCTGACAGGGAATCTGAGCAGCCCAGACACCTCTGCACAACACTATAATAGCTGTTTGTGTCAGGAATCATCTCACCAAGCTTCTGACAGGGAATCCGGGCAGCCCAGACACCCCTGCACAACACTATGATGGCTGTTTGTGTCAGGAATCAGCTCACCAAGCTTCTGACAGGGAAGCGGGGCAGCCCAGACACCCCTGCACAACACTATGATGGCTGTTTTTGTCAGGAATCCGCTCACCAAGCTTCCGACAGGGAATCTCAGCAGCCCAGACACCCCTGCACAACACTATGATGGCTGTTTGTTTCATGAATCAGCTCAACAAGCTTCTGACAGGGAATCTGAGCAGCCCAGACACTTCTGCACAACACTATGATAGCTGTTTGTGTCAGGAATCATCTCACCAAGCTTCTGACAGGGAATCCGGGCAGCCCAGACACCCCTGCACAACACTATGATGGCTGTTTGTGTCAGGAATCAGCTCACCAAGCTTCTGACAGGGAAGCGGGGCAGCCCAGACACCCCTGCACAACACTATGATGGCTGTTTGTGTCAGGAATCAGCTCACCAAGCTTCTGACAGGGAATCTGGGCAGCCCAGACACCCCTGCACAACACCATGATAGATGTTTGTGTCAATAATCATCTCACCAAGCTATTCACAGGGAAGCGGGGCAGCCCAGACACCCCTGCGCAACACTATGATAGATGTTTGTGTCAGGAATCATCTCACCAAGCTTCTGACAGGGAAGCGGAGCAGCCCAGACACCCCTGTGCAACACTATAATAGATGTTTGTGTCAGGAATCATCTCACCAAGCTTCTGACAGGGAAGCGGAGCAGCCCAGACACCCCTGTGCAACACTATAATAGATGTTTGTGTCAGGAATCATCTCACCAAGCTTCTGACAGGGAAGGGAAGCAGCCCAGACACCCCTGTGCAACACTATAATAGATGTTTGTGTCAGGAATCATCTCACCAAGCTTCTGACAGGGAAGTGGGGCAGCCCAGACACCCCTGCACAACACTATGAGAGCTGTTTGTGTGATCTTCGTAAAGGTGAGCCTTTCCTACCAGCTCCTCTAGATGAATACCTATGGATGCAATAAGGGGGCTTTTCTAGAGTCCCACAGTTTAGACTCAGGGAATTCTAAATTAAGAACACATATTCATCAATGGCAATCCAGCTGGTGTGCTTCATTGTTTGTTTTGCTATGCTGTTGTTACATCGACCTCTGTTTGGGGTCGACGTCATTTTGGTTGCCAAGTTATGGTCGTGGCTACCAGATCCACAGGAAATTGAAAAAATAAATAATACGTTTTGACTTGTATTATGAATTTGGCTGAATGTTTGTAGACAGAATTGTACGTGCAGGACCCCCTCTCCTACTCCCCAAATTGGGAAATATAGGAAAGATTTTTTTAAAAATAGAAATGTTATTAAGAAAACAAAAAAGCACTTTCAGCCTACTTCCCATTCATTTTCCCATAGACAAAAAAGGTCAATCTTTAGATAAGGGCACGGTGAAAACCATTGGACAGATTTGGACCATGTCCGAAACAACTTGGGCACAAAGTGTTTTATTTTATTTTATTGTTATAATGCACTTACGTTTCTAAGCGCAGATCCGGGATTTGAACCTCTGTTACTCTGCATGGTCTTGCTTTCAAGATCAGCACGTTGCCCCTGTGCTATGCTCCGTTCACTCAGGATTCTTATGTGGTCTGGGGTTTTTCCATCCAGTACTTTTTAAATTATTTGACGGAGAAGGGTTTGCCCCTTCTCCAAAAGAAACAGCTATATTTAGGGTAAATTGAGAATCCCAGTGTTTATAAATGAAACAGCTGCCATCTTTTTTTTTCTCAATGCGAGAGATAGCTGCGGTTATACCCTAGGTTATAACTGAGGGTATCAAAAAATAAAATGCAGCAAAAAGCCATTTCCCGGTCAAAAATATGGAAATGCTATCAGGGTAGAGGTGGGGGAGGGGAGGCAAGAGGATGCAAAGTGAAATTTGGTAGTTGGAGGGGGTCTAGGGATCAGGTTTGCAACACGAGGCTCAAACATATTTCCCATACCCTCGGATATGACCTGGGGTATACCCGCGAATAGCCGACATCTCAAAGCAACCTGCGTCAAAGTAGCACTGAGGGGGGAATGGGAGAGGGCAGGGCAGGTGAGAAGGGCATTAGGGGAGTGGGGGTAGCTGCACTGATGAGGGGGGCACTTGGTGAGGGCAAAAATGCATTTTTCCAATATTTGTGGTTATAATACAACACATACCTCAAGCTATCTGTAGTCCATACTACAGATACCAGCGGATTATTATCACACTGGAAATAAGCATCCGCTACTCCCATCCGTACATTAACCCGGACTGACCCTGCCTAGTTTCAAAGCAAGAAAGGGACCGGCCCCCTCAGGCCATGTTGTCTAATAAATTAGCACAAGTTACAAGATCGCTTAGAGCAACATGGCCTGACCGGGCTGGCCCCTTGCTCGGTTTGAATCTAGCAGGGTTTGTTACTGCATGTAGGGGACAGAGTCCACAATCCCCACAGTCCCCGCAGTCCCGGATGCTGTGTGTTTTCTTAGTTTTAAATATCTCATAACACACTAAGAAAACACAGGGCATCTGCATCTTTTTTTAAACCGTGCTGCTGTCGGTCCTTGAACGTTTAGCACTCTAAAGGTCATGCTGCCATGACGCCCACATGAAAATAGCAGCCATCTCTGGGTAAGGAGCTGCTAATACATGCAGAATTGCAAATTCAGATTGCATGTGCAAGTCAAACTAGAATAACCTTTTCCATATGATGCCAGAATATGGTTTAAAGATCTTCTATGTTCTCAGTGCTCTCTGAGAACTCTGGGAGAACCATTTCTTTGCCGTTTGCTGAATTGCATTCTGGGATTTGTAGTTTCCCAATCAAGATGGGGGGAATGATGTCACAATTGTACACTTTTTGCCTAACATAGTTCTATGAGGATTTATATATTTGAGTGACACTGTGGTATGTGTACTTTTCAAGTTATCTTCATGAAGCAGAGTATTTTCAAAAACCAGACATGTGGGGTGAGGAGAGGAAATGAAGAGATGGCCAGTAAGTCATGAGTATTTGGTCAGGATGTGGCAAGAGAGGATGCAATCCTGAACACTTGCACAGTTATTTTCCACAGATTGTAGCAGATTTTCATGGCACGAGTAAAAGACAAATGTGGGTGGACAGTGTAACTTTTTTTCAGAAGGCGGCAGCAACCCCATGGGTTTTTTGGAGGTTGGCAAGCTTGCTCATGTATTTGGCTACCAGGATTTTACTCAGGTTGTCATGTTCCCAGTGCAGACGATTACCCACAAGACCACAAGCACTTGTCGAATTTTGAGATTTTGTTCTCCAGAGAATGTTTTATTACAGATGTCTGGGTTTAAAAGGTGAGCACCTTTTATACTTTGCCAGCATACTTATTGGAACGTTTCCTCTCTCATGTTATTTTTCTGGTGTTGATTACTTTTTTAAAGTCCAGTGCTATTTTCTCTCACACACTTTCGTCTAACGGGAAAGTCAATTGAACTACATTTGTATATTTCGCTTTAAGATATATGTTCCCTTACGGTGCAAATATTAATGGGTGCCAGCTTTTGATTTACGCTATGGGGCAAAAGTACCTGGACATATGCTATTCTTGCAGCTGGTAATTTATTTTTCCTTTTACCTGCTGCTTAAATGCGGTTAGTTAGGGTCATGCGATGTATCCCAACAGTCACCAAGAGACCTACCATCAAACCAGGGTCTTGTAGCACGCTGCTTAACCAAAGTGTGTGACCATTGGCAAATAATTGAATCTCACTCCGCATTGCCTAAAAACATTTTGAGTTCTTAAAGCCTGCCATCTTTTATACATAGCAATACCACTGTCAAAACAGGCCAGAATCATTCTGTGATTGATAAACGTCTTTGAGCAATGGTTGCATTAGGGTGAATTTCGAGGTTACCTTTCAAACCCGGGCATATGTTATTCTTGCAGCTGCATGAGAGATATTACCCTTCTCATGCATACAATGAAACAATAAAATACTATTTGTGTGTTTACACTGGAAAAATACAGTTATCTGTGACTGTTTAAAGGGGGCCCATGAGAAAACACTGATAAACATAGATTCAAATTTTTGAGGGGGAAACACTGGAAAAACACCCTCAGAAGTAAAAAATAATAAACACTGAAAACAAGAAATTATGCCCACGCCTATGGCAAAAGAATCCATGGCCTGTGACACGGTAGTGTTTTAAAGTAAAGAGTGGACACGAGCGAGTGGGTTTGATATACAGTGGCCATGGACAAAGGCCATGGCAGTGGGCTGCAAGTGGTTTAAAATATGCAGTGGGGACGGGTGAAGGCCATGGTCACTGACCATGACTGAAGGCCATGACTAGTGGTCCTTTGTGTGTTTAAATATGTAGTGAACACGGCTGAATTATACAAATAATTTAAAATGGCCTGCAAGTGTTTTAAAATATACAGTGAGCATGGCCAAAGGCTGTGGCCACTGGCCATGGCTTAAGTCCATGGCCAGTGGCCTGTGTTAATAAACATAATTTGAAAATAAAATATACAGTGGGTATGGCCGAAGGCCATGGCCAGTGCTCATGGCAAAAGGCCATGGCTAGTGGCCCCTTAATGTGTTAACAATACAGGGGACATGGCCAAAGGCAATGGCTAGTGGCCCATTAGTGTTTTAAAATATAGAGTTTGACCCTTCCTTCCTGTACTGTTAATATTTTTGGATGGCTTGGGGGTGGAAGCTTCAGCGTCCAATAGGGTGCAGCACTAGGGGGCAACACATGCCCTGCTTTGAGTGCCATACTGTGGACTACTCTCCCTGTCCCTCACTGTGGGTCTGGGTGTGAGCGGGTTTCCTGCAAAACTGATGACTACAGCTAGCAGAAGTCCTTGCAGCAGAATCAACACTGATTGGCAACACCTGCACTGGCTGTGAGCTGCAAGTAAAGACTACCTCCCTGATGATATGATGAGTACTAAAACCGGTAGGAGGAGAACACCAGTGGCTGTGAAGGTGAGTTGTGCAGGGAACCAGTGTGCGCCCTTTCCTTCCTATACTATATATATATATATATATTTATATATTCCGAAGCAGCTAGAAGAACAGAGAACTGTGCACGGTATGGTACCAAAACATCAAACCAAATTATTTTGAATCCGATAAGAACACATTTCTTTTAATGAATTGCACAAACTATAGATGGGGGTTGGGTTAGGGGATTAATTAAGGTAGGGGGCGTGCAGGGGTCTTACCCGCATTAATTTGCAATGAAATGTGTTAAGAAGAAAAAAGAATTCAATGTTATGGAATTCGGAAAAAAGAAATTGATGTCATCACATTGATCCCGTGCACACAGCTCCATGTAGCAGGTGCTGATCGAACGTTGTTGCCCAGACAACATCAAATATTTTTGAACAAACAAGCAGTGTCAGGTGTCATAGGCAGTCGCACTCCAAGGATCCAAACAGTCCTTTTAAACTTACAATTATTAAATGTGAAACTGGTCCTGTATCATACAGGTAAATCACTGAGGCCAAGGAACAATAGTGTTGGCCAACTTTATTTTATTCACCTTAACTGTGCCTTAACTCAAGTTTTTTCACTGAATTGCAAGGGTTTTGTTATGCTATATTGTCAGTTCACAAAAAGGGAGATTGGGATAATCCATCAAATTTCCGCATGTTGGCTATGTTGGATATATCATCAAAAAGATTTGCACGTGTATTGCTATCTGAACTCAACAGGTGGATTACTGCGAAGAAAATCCTGCCTCCAAATCAGATAGGTTTCCGTGCAAAATCCAGCACAACACACAATCTATTTTTTATTAACATCTGCAATAGGTCATGCAAGAGCTAATAGAGAATTGAATGTACATGGTGCGTACATCGATTTCTAAGCTGCATTTGATACAGTCCAGAGAAACCGTCTTTGGCGTAAGCTGAGTAATTGGAACATACCACAAGGTCTCTTGAGAATGTGGATGCTATTGTATACTGAAACTAATGTTCGGATTCGAACTTAATGCTAAGGGGCGATTGTCAGGACTCATGCCCACAAGTATAGGAGTAAAACTGGGCTGCATAGTCACTGCCATCTTATTCAACCTGTACCTGGCAGACATGCAGGAAGCTTTTGGCAATACTCTTGCAAATCCCATTAAAATAGGCTCAGTCATCTTGGGTTGGTTGGCATATGCCGATGACTTGTTGATCCTGTACTATACACGAAAGGCCTGCAGAATATGCTAGACACATTGGCTGTATATTCAAGAGATATGACCTAGGCATAAATATATAAAATGGTAAAATAATGGACTTTCCTGTAAAGAAATCCTCAAAGACGTACGTGTGGACAATAAATAACATCAGGTTAGAACAGGTAACAACTTATAAATATCTCTGTATCATCATTGAGGAGAGGTTGAGTTGGGAAGCACATTGGGCAACTGTGAAAGACCGCTGCATGCTGGCAAATAATGCACTGAGTGTATTCATTGGGAAACATGTAGGTTACTCTGCCATGGCAATACTGGCGTTGTACACAGCTAAAGTGAGAGCTATTTTAATGTATGCTGTTGCAATTTGGGGACATAAGTATGGCAAACGATTAGTTGCCTTTAAGGCTAAAATGTTACGCAAGCTATTGCGACTTCCTCATAGTGTCTCAATCGAATACATTTATTATTAACTGGAATTAACAGGTGTAAATGAAGCCTACCTATGCCAATCGGTACTGTTATTTCACGACTCATCTACTCTCCAAACTGAGACGATCCTAGCAACCTATTTTCAAGCACTTATGAGCTTAGAGGGTAGACTGCCCCATGGGATAACTCGTAACTTGCAACTTCTTTACATGCAATGGACAGTGGCCTATTCAATTCCTCTCACGAAGCTAAGCTTGAATTCTAAGTTAAAAGTGGCCGTAAGAACCTATGGCCAAGGACATACATGAATGCACTAACAGCTAAGACCAGTAGTGGATCGTATTGTTCTATGAGGGCCACGCGTACGCATACACCTGAGTATCTCAAGGCTTACCATAGCGTCCGAACATTTCACACGTATTTATTAATGATATTTAATAAATATCTCGGAAGCGCTACTGACAAAAGGTGCTTGGATGGGCCTCAGTCGCAATAAACACTGTTTCCCCTTATGCGGCATCAATGTGATGGAATCACTCCAACATTTGATTATTAATTGTGAAAGTTTGAAATCCCGCCACTTTAAATACATTAAATCTTATCGTAATACTGTTGACTCAAATATTTTAGCTGGTGTATGGGAGGCCTTTCTTATAAGTGATGATATCAATTTGATATATTTTATAGTCTCATTTTATCTGAAAATTGTTGAGATTTTTAAATGTCTCGCATAGTGTCATTGTAATCTTCTTTTTAGCTATGGTTCCTATGTTATTTAATTTGAACCTCAAACATGTAATGTATTTGGATGTAATGTGCAATATGTTATACAAAGCCATTATTAGCTATAAGTATACCAATACAAATCTTGAAATCTTGTTATGCTATACCTCTCACCACCTGTAATTCTGTCATTTTTTAAGATAACCTATCTGATGTCATATTATTTGTTATGAATATCTAGTGTTGAGCTACACGACATCGGGGTTATCAAGTATTTCTTCTTTTTTGTGTGTCTATAGTAGTAATGGTGTACTGTGACCGGGAAGGTCGAGGTTGGGTTATTGGGAGTCTGTAATGAGGAAGACTGAAGTTGTCTACTTGGGGACAATGACGAAGACGAGTGAGGTGGGTAGTTTGGGCTGTGACAAGGAAGAGTGAGGTGCGGGTAGTGGAGGACTGTGATAAGGAAGACTGAGTTGGTGCACAAATATACCTTACACATAATAAACACAGAACTCTTTTTAAGGACTAACTTTAAATATGAATGTTTTGTTTTTCAAAATGAACATTCAGATCGATATCTACGAAAGAACTGGGAGTAGGAAAGGGGACGTGCTGATAGAGGATCTAGATTCATAGATAGGATGTGACAGGATGTGAATGAAGAATTCATAATGTTACACATTTTTCAGACGATACTGAGACGAGGAAGATTACATCTAGCAACAATGCAATCGAGAACCATGTGTACAGCCAAGGAAATAAAAACTGCATCTTAATCTTCCAAGAACTTTATTTTATGTGAGCGGTGAATGTCAACACTAGAAAACACATTGATAATTGTTCTCTCTTGTAGAGAGGCAGATGTACACCTCATCTATAGAGCCCACACCCTCACCTCCGTCATACTGGACGAAGAAGAGGAAGACATTGTGCACGATTCCACGTATCATCCCAGAACCGCATCGAAGATTTGAGAGACATGATGCGCTCAGACAACCGTATCGAATGTATCCTCGAACTGAAGTGGTAGAAGGAAGTCTGGATACGGCACTGAATAATGAGGAGCTATAAGTGAAATCTGACAGGTGCAAGGTGACGTCATAAACAGAAGAAACAAAGGAAAAGAAATGGCCTGTTCTTTTCATTTCTTTTCCCTGCTCTCCATTTTGCCCTATTTAAAACAGTGTACCAATGAAGATGGCTAGGTAGGTAACCACACATTGGCAGAATCTCGATTTCCCGTACAAACAAATCTGGACTTTTTTTATAAAATTCGCCCTCCCACCTTTGCCCAGCTGGACAGGACACTCCCCTGGGGCACGGATGTATACTTTTGATCGTTTGGATTCCGGTAAGGGGCACTTTCAGGCCACCCCTCCTGGTCTGGGCCCCCCACACGGAGGGGAAGGTGTTTGCTGATGTCAGCAGAGCTCAGCTCAGCGCCCACTCAAGCTGGCAGGTGGTTTGGCCTGATCCCATTACTTTCCCAGTCGGCACCCTGGTGTCCAATGATGGTGGACCCCCCCCCCCCACCCTCAGACCATGCTGCCTTGGACCGAGATACTGGCGATGATGATGTGCCCAGCTCAGGGAAAGCTGGTGTCAGGGTATTAGCAGCTGCCCTGGCGGGAGGGAGAACACTTGTCGCAGGGGTCCCGTTTCTGATTTACAGAGGGGGGTGGCATGCGATGTGTACACAGCCATGCTCTGCCAGGGCCACGCCGTTGAGTTGTCCCAGCGGGGAGGCCGTTCCAGGCTCTGCTGGGATCGGTTTACCCGCTGCAGGCTAGGGTGTCGTCAAGTCGTGCCTCTGCAGCCAGGGGTCACTGCAGGTGGCTGACCGGGGTCACTGCGGGCGGCTGACCAACCTTAGGAGCTCTGCCTGCCGTCTCTGCGAAGAGAATGAATGCTTTTGGGCAGACAGGATGAGCACAGCAAAAAGACGCATTTAATGCCAGCTGCTGCATCTTAGGGACACTGCAGCTGCCATGTGACCTGGGGCGTTCTTATATAGCCAGGCACGTGCTCAAATACCCAGGCATGGGCGTCTATGCCCGGGTGGGCGCTGTCAGTGGAAGATACAGGCTCACACATATGCCCACGAACACACTAGTTTCCAATGTAGCGCCACACCTGGACAGATAAAGTGCAAAAGGACCAAGTGTGGCATCACCTGCCCAGACACGGTAATTATGTGCCCTAGTGCTACCTCATATGGCCAGGTACTGCTAGTGTATGCCAGGGAGTACCTTGTGTATATACACAGCCTCTTATATCGGAGTAAAGCCCCCCACGGCCAAGTACAACATGCCTGCATGAGTAACACCTCGCATGCCCAGGCAGAATAACACATGCCCAAAGACAACTATTCATGTTTGGAGATAGCCAGGGTTCCCCATTAGCTCACTGGAAGAAGACCTCATCTCCCCGACATGCTCCTAGGAGTGGACTGGCCTATGGGGAACACTGGAGATTTACCGATGGAATCTGCACCTCGGGCAGGCGTGGACTGGCCTATAGGGAACACTGGAGATTTATGGCATCTGAATGGGCACATGTAAGAGGCGCCCATTCAGATGGTCTTTTCCAACCGGTTGCGCAAATCAGGGTCTGTATCTGCACATTTAAAAGCACATCCAAAATGTACAGACAAGATACGCCTTTATAAACCCTATGCGATTACTTTGAGTAGGCACACGCTGGGTGCCATTGCCTGATATAGTCTACCTGACCCTGTCATACTTTTATTTTTTGGTGACAGCAGAGATATTAACCGCTGTTATCTCACTTGCATTTCTGTTCCTCAGATGAGATAGAAATGCGTTTTTTGGGTTATATTTTACGGGGGCAGGCCCCTTAAAGGTCCGTCATGGAGGAATGCGCTGGAAGCCGTTGTCGGGAGAGCGCTTTAGACACAAACGTATACAAGGCGGCTGGCCAGCGGCCAACATATCATTTGTGTCACAGCTCAGCCCTGTGGAAATGCGCAGGTGACCTTTGAGAATAAGGTGACCAGCTCATTTCCTCAAAATGGGATATCTAAAAATAGCATACCCTGTGTGTTTTTTTTAGATGCCCCATTTCTTGAGGATCTGGGCTCAAATCTACATTTTTACAAATGTTTAAAATGGTCACAGTAGGGGTGATGGGTGAGATGTGCAGTGGTATGCAAGAAAGCAGAGGCAGAGCAGTGGGTCAGAGGGGGAAGCGGTGGGCATGAGAGCAGAGAGGAAGCAATGGGGCAGTGGGCCATACATCAGAGAGGGAGCAGCAGGCCAGAAATCAGAGTGTGCAGAGGTGCAGAAACTAGAGGTGAGCGTGGGCTCAGGGGGAGCTGTGGGCCAAAAATCAGAGTGGGAGCGGTTGGCCGGAAGGAGGCTGTGAATTGCAGATTAGGAGAAAGGATGAGGGAAGAGTGCGATATAATGGGAGGAAGGATGCAAGATGCAGAGGAAGCATGAAAGAATGAAGCACTGTACACTGCGGGAGGATTTGGGGAGCGTAGAGTGTGAGTTGGGAGCATGATTTGGAGTGTGGCAGGGACTGGGCAGTGCAAATTGTGACTTGGAAGTGTGGCAGAGCACATGGGGATGTGTATGGCAGAGTGAGAGGTTCGGGAATGCAAGTTGTGATGAGGAATTGGTGAGACGTGTGAGGTGTGTTGGTGAGAGACGTGTGTGGGTGGTTGGGGTATGAAGAACCTAGAAGGGGAATATTTTCAGCATTACAACTGAAAATGATCAATACTGTCAATAATATTAAACAGGCAAGCACATTAAACCAAAAACAGCCAAAACAAACACTGTTCTGTCAAGCCATGGACATTTGGGACTCTTCCTATTTCATTTATACAAAAGGTACAAATAATGACACCTTGGCTCTCTTGTAGCCTTGCATACTGCCTCTTTCCTGCAATCCGCCAATCTTACACCCTCCAGTCAATAAAAAATGTGCCGCAAAAATGCTGCAATAAATAAGTTTTGTGCTGGAAAAAGTGCCATTTTATGCCACAATATCCTGGAGAGTCTGTTTAGTAGTTGATGAGTAAGCATGTGTTGTGATGATCACTTTAAAGAGTGTTATCGCTTGTAATTGTGTGAATTGCTATGCTGTCCTTTAGTCAGGACTGGCATTAGGGCAGGGCGGGCAGAGCGACCGCCTGGGGCACCATTAGCCCCCCCAGGCACCATTAGCCCCCCTGCCAGCTCGGGGAAGTCTTTCAAGGGCGAAGCCGCGGCAGGCGTCCTATTGTAATTAAATGCGCCCGCATGAGCACCCTATTCGAATGAATAACTCCCTGCCCAGGCGCCGGAGCAGGGAGTTAAAAGAAAACTGCGCGGGGAGTGATGGGGTGCCAAATTGTTCTTAACCTGCTTGGGGCGCTGCCGCCACTAAGGCCAGCACTGCCCATAGTTATCATGGCATGACATTTATGGGGGCCTTCGATGCGGACCTTGGCATATGACAGCCAAACCTATTGCCTTTGCCAATGCTTGGTTTGTCCTGGTACACCTGCCATTTCGACTGGACAGGGCTGCTATCCTCCACAGCACTCACTGCACACCAGGGGCTGAGGCTGCCCCCTGCCAGGCAAGGCTCTTCCCCTCCTGCTGGGCCACCTCCTTCCTTGTCAGCCCTCTCTCTGCACCCTAGGGGCTGAGGCTGCCCCCTGCCAGGCCAGGCTCTTCCCCTCCTGCTGGGCCACCTCCTTCCTTGTCAGCCCTCTCTCTGCACCCTAGGGGCTGAGGCTGCCCCCTGCCAGGCCAGGCTCTTCCCCTCCTCCTGGGCCCCCTCCTTCCTTGTCAGCCCTCTCTCTGCACCCTAGGGGCTGAGGCTGCCCCCTGCCAGGCCAGGCTCTTCCCCTCCTCCTGGGCCCCCTCCTTCCTTGTCAGCCGCTCTCTGCACCCTAGGGGCTGAGGCTGCCCCCTGCCAGGCCAGGCTCTTCCCCTCCTCCTGGGCCACCTCCTTCCTTGTCAGCCCTCTCTCTGCACCCTAGGGGCTGAGGCTGCCCCCTGCCAGGCCAGGCTCTTCCCCTCCTCCTGGGCCACCTCCTTCCTTGTCAGCCCTCTCTCTGCACCCTAGGGGCTGAGGCTGCCCCCTGCCAGGCCAGGCTCTTCCCCTCCTCCTGGGCCCCCTCCTTCCTTGTCAGCCGCTCTCTGCACCCTAGGGGCTGAGGCTGCCCCCTGCCAGGCCAGGCTCTTCCCCTCCTCCTGGGCCACCTCCTTCCTTGTCAGCCCTCTCTCTGCACCCTAGGGGCTGAGGCTGCCCCCTGCCAGGCCAGGCTCTTCCCCTCCTCCTGGGCCACCTCCTTCCTTGTCAGCCGCTCTCTGCGGGAGGTGATTTAATGTCCTGGTTTATTTACTACCTTTCACTGCGTGCAATTAGGCCTTTGGGTCTGGGCTGGCACTCACAAGGGTCCGCAGCAAACACGTGTTACCTGGAAAGGAAAGGAGTGAGCAGGGAGCACAGTGGGGCTCTCCCTGCATGCAGTATGTACACGGATCCAGAGCCCTGCACGGCTGTGAATATCTTTGACGCCGTTTGCACTGACAAATCAATGGGACAGATCCTCGAAACCTTTTTTTTTTTTTTAGTTTTGCTTAGTAGATGGCACTAAAACACCACCTGCATGCCAAAACTACTGCATCGGGGCACAGCTAGGAGAACGATGGAAAATAAGCACAGCTTGTAGTTGGTGTGGTTATTTACCCATCCACTGACTGTCAATGGGCACGCTAATTCATATGGACATGTCCACCCACTTACTGCCCCTCCCAACCCCCCAAAAACACCCTCTGATGAGCTCTTTAAGCTACATTTTTCAAGCAGTAACATCAAACTTTGTGCTCTAAGATCCCACCAGTATAAAAGTAGACTTCTACTGGGTTGCACGACTACTTTTAAAGGACCCTGCCTCGTCGTAAGGTCATTGTGTCATACGTCATGCAGCGTGTAATGCACCCCTCCCATTTCGAATAGCTAAAAAGACAACAGTCACTCATAATTCCACATTCCACAGTCACTAGACATCGGCCATTAATTGCCTCCATTTTAAATGCTCTGCTGGCAAGAAAAAGGTCTGGTAAGAAGCGGCGGTGTGCTCTTTTGCTTCTCTCGTTGTGCTCGAAAAGCAAAACTACAAAAAGGCAAACAGAAGCAGAACTATTTACCTAGGCTATTCCTGTCTGAACTTGGGTGTTAGTTAATCTAGCAGGTCCCCTCCCCGACCCCCAAGGCCGAAAATGAGGAGAAAGAACAACAAAGTAATCCTTTATTAAGAAATCAAGGAGGCAGGCTTCTGATTTGCACTTCAACGCCCACCATTTTCCCCCATTTTCAGGGAGCACCAAATAGAGGAGGTTCTCCCACCAGTAGGCCAATATTCAGTATCAGCGCACAGAGAGTGTAAGGCACATTGCTCTGTGTCAGGCAGAAGGCAGACAACGCGACTGAGGACTATAGCACACACATATTTTAAGCTGCACACCTTGAGTCCTAGTGCTAGAATGCCCACCCCTTCCCCCGCCGTGTGCTAAAGTACACCGGAACTAGTCTCTGCTGGACCTTGCCCACATATCACACTGCACAATTAGGCCAAGTGGAGCTTGTGATTGGCCGGGAGGGAGCACCAAACAGAGTGATGTCCCGGCCTTCCCCACAGCAGCCATTGTGCTGTGTACGTGGCCCCGAGTAATGGCGTCATCACGTCATACGCGGTGGCTGCAGCTGCCATGCCCCGTCGAGGACTTTTGGTGGTGACGCACAGGGAGGCGATTGTTTCACCATCCACATCCCTTAAATTGAGCTGTTGCTCCGCAGCCAGTTCTATTGTTTTATCTAGAGAGGTGGTGGAGACGAAGTTCCAGTAGAACACCTGCAGACACTGTCATGTTGACGTATCCTGGACGACGGGGGCGGGAGGAACATGGGCGGGAAAAGAAGGGAAGTGACGCGGGAGGGGCGGGGCGAGTTAGTCAGTATTGAGGCACAAATAAAGAAAGACGTTTCACAGCACCTCTCCGTGTTGGCCTGTCATTGCCGCGACCTGTATGCGCGCTTTCCCTAGGCCTGGGATACCACAATGGCAACGAGGATGGGATCCTGAGAGGCAGGGTCGCCAGGAGACGAGCGCCGTGCAAACAGCGACGAGAACGCCCGCCGACCGACGCCCACAGCAACCCAGAAGCGAGGGGTGTCGTCGCATCGTGGGGGCATCACGGAACCTGACAGGAACCTGGCAGACAGGACGGAGAGAAAATCCGGGCCGCGACAGTGAGCACGGAGGAACAGGCGAGCGCACGTGCGCGTAGTAATACGCGGCAGCGACGGTGCCGGCTCAAGCAAGGGGCCAGGCTCACGCCGGAGCGTTTCAACAGGCGTGGTGCTCATCGATGGTGCTCGTGCCTCCCAAGGCGGCCATCACACCACGACAGCAGAATCCTGCGTAAGGAAGCCACGCTCCCAGCGCCATGTCGAATCAGGATACAAGGGCCAAGAGATGAAAGTCCCAATCCACGTCCTGGCCATCGAAACGGACAGTGGATGTGTCCTGAGTTTCAAGGCCGCCGCAGATATGGGCCTGATACACATCCTATACAACATCATGGTTCATAAGTACATCGACCCGATTGACATGATCAATAACTTGTACCCAAAAATATTCAGAGGGGTTGGAAAACTCAAGAACCGACAAGTAAAGTTACACATAGACGACTCCATACGCCCAGTAGCCCAGCCCTACCGAGGGATCCCTGTTAACATTCAACAAAAGGTGGAGGATGAGCTAAAGAAATTGCTGGAACAGGACATTATTGAGAAGGCCTCGGGAGCAACCACCTGGGTTTCTCCGATCGTCCCTGTCCCCAAGAAGGGATCTGAAACCATCAGGTTGTGCGTCGACATGAGACGTCCCAACCAAGCAATCCGCAGGGAAAGATACCCTGCGCCATGCATAACGGACATGATACATCTGCTAAACAGAGCCAAGGTCTTCTCAAAACTGGACCTCCAGAAGGGATACCATCAGATTTGGGGTGTCGTCGGCCGCAGAGATTTTCCAAGCTGAGGTGCATAACATCATAAAGCACATCCCCAACTGCCTCAACTACTCGGACGACATTCTGGTGTTTGGGACTGACGTGAAGAACCATGATGAAACCCTTATGAAGGTGTGTAAAGCTCTACACGATGCAAACCTCACACTCAACAAGGACAAGTGCGAGTTCCGGAAGAGCACGCTAAAATTCTTTGGCCACGTGTTCTCGGAGGTGGGGATGACCCCAGATCCGGACAAAGTCTCAGCCTTGAATGACACAGCTGCACCACTCAACGTGTCAGAACTTCGCTCGTTTTTAGGCCTCGCCAGTTACTGCAGCAGGTACATCAAGGATTTTGCCTCGGTCAGTGAACCGTTGCGGAAACTCACACACCAGAACGAGAAATTCGAGTGGACAAATGAGTGTCAAGTAGCTTTCGAAACCATCAGGGAAAGGGTTGCGAAAGCAGAAAACATGGCCTACTACGACCCCAACCGGAGAACAGAACTAACAGTGGACGCTAGTCCAGTGGGATTAGGGGCCATCCTGGCTCAAGTTGATCCCAAAGACCCACAACAGAGACACGTGGTTGCCTATGCCAGCCGCAGCTTATCCGCCACTGAACGAGCCTACTCCCAGGCTGAGAAAGAAGGACTAGCGGCGGTGTGGGCATGTGAACACTTCCACTTATTCCTGTATGGAAAACCATTTCAGGTGGTCACCGATCACCAGGCGCTCCTGTTTCTCTATGGCAATCCCCAAGCCAAGAGGCCCCCGAGGATCGCCCGGTGGGGGCCGCGCCTGCAGGATTACGCCTTCGACATCATTCACAGACCAGGGAAGGGTGAAAACCCGGCTGACTTCCTGTCGAGGAGACCGAGGGACGAGAGCAGACCTGAGCCGTCGGTGGCGGACCGCTACCTCAGATACCTGGTTCACCAAACCACGCCGGAGGGGGTTAACACAGAAGAGCTGGCAAGAGAAACTGAAAACGACCCTGCATGCCGCATCATATGTGAAGGCCTCACGTCCGGACAATGGAGAAGGGCTAAAGAGAAAGGTAAAGCGGCAGGGGGCCAGACATGGGAAGACGTGGAACAACTTCTCCTCGTGAAAGAAGAATTGGCAGTATCAGAAGACCACCTACTACTCAAGGACTGCAAGCTGGTGATCCCAACAACCCTGCGAGATAAGGTCATCAACCTGGCACACGAGATTCATCGAGGCATCGTCTCCACACAGCGCATGCTGCGCCAAAAGGTGTGGTTTCCACGAATGGATGCCCGAGTGGAGGCCGCCCTGAGAACATGCCCCACCTGATGCATCATTACCCCAAACCGACATCCGGAGCCATTACAAATGTCTGAACTTCCGCAAAACATATGGGAAGCGGTGGCCACCGACTTCTTTGGACCCATCGAAGGGGGAAAATATGTCCTTGCAGTGATGGATGAATACTCCCGATACCCAGAAGTCCAGATGATCTCGTCTACGGCCGCACATCACGTCGTCCCAGCACTGGACCACATATTCTCTGCCTACGGAGTGCCTAAGGTACTCAAGACCGACAACGGGGCCCCGTTCTGTGGACATCAGTTTGCAAGGTTTGCGGAATACTTAGGGTTCCGACATCGGAAGGTGACCCCGCTGTGGCCACAAGCAAACGGGATGATCGAACGATTCATGGCAAATCTCAAGCGGGCCTTGCAAATTGCTCGCATCACGGAACAACCATATGAACAGGTACTTAACCAACTGCTGCGGGACTACCGGGGAACGCCCCATAGCACCACAGGGAAGACCCCTGCTGAACTCATGTTTGGGCGCAGCCCTCAAACCCGCATTCCCCAAGCAGAGGCAAGTGCACCACGTGTAGCGATGGATGCGGAAGTCCGAGAGCGGGATGAAGCAGCAAAGAATAGAATGAAAGAATATACCAACGCCCGCCGAAGAGCCCAGACATCCCAAATAAACATCGGGGATGTGGTGGCCGTTCGACAACCTTTGACTCATAAGCACACGCCTGCATTTCGGGAAGAGCCTCTTCTCGTTACGCAGAAGAAGGGGTCGATGATCACTGCACAAGGCTCCACGGGAGAAATAACCCGGAACTCGTTCCATTTCAAGGAACTCCCACCGCCCGGAACAAGACGCCTGAGCGGAAGGGTACAGGCCCCACCAGAGGAAGAATACAGTGATCAACAAGGAGAGGATCCATGGGATGCCGATGAATCGGATCAAGATCCAGAAACCGAGACGACCGTGAGTAGATCGTCACCACGGGCTGAACTGACACGACCACAGCGAGTTCGGACCAGACCTCGCCGGTGGATCGAGGAAATGGAATAGTGACTTACCAGATCATCGCCTGTTGCGATGAGTGTGGTAATGGTTTAAAAAAGGGGGAGATGTCATGTTGACGTATCCTGGACGACGGGGGCGGGAGGAACATGGGCGGGAAAAGAAGGGAAGTGACGGGGGAGGGGCGGGGCGAGTTAGTCAGTATTGAGGCACAAAGAAAGAAAGACGTTTCACAGCACCTCTCCGTGTTGGCCTGTCATTGCCGCGACCTGTATGCGCGCTTTCCCTAGGCCTGGGATACCACAGACACCAACTCCTCCGCAGTCTGTTGGCTGACCAGTGCCATGAGTGAGTGAGGGTTTGAGGGAGGGCTCTAGCAAGAGGGCGTGGCCTGAGTGCAGGGAGGGCAGTGAGGGCAAGAGAGAGAGGGGGATAGTGGGAGCCAAGCAGGGTGGCAGAGTGCATTGGTGCGCCCTCTACTTTTGTTTCTTAATCAATGGTGTCGTGGGGCTGGCGGTGGTGACACGCTCGGCCTCGCCAGTGCCTGGGGGGCCAAGCATCTTGGCGGGTTGCCGGGTCACTCGGACTTACTGGTGTTGCAGGTCGGAACACTGATGGCACATATGGACATGGGCCTGGGGTGCCGGCGCACCGTGGATGCCGGGAGCATCCGGGATGTAGGTTAGCCTGGGCGGACCCAGGGCACCATGCTGATCTGGGTGGGGCGCATCCCAGCAAGGACCTGCTTTACCGTGATCACACAGTGTTGGCCTCCGGGCCCGAAAAGAGGGACAGAGTCAGCAGTTCCATTCTTGGGGTCTGCTGCCGTTCTAAAGCACGTGTGTGCAGGAGCTCCCTTTTATTTGCATGGTGTCATTCATGACACCTCTTATGGGGCAATAAACTTAGGAGAATCACACATAACAAATGGCTTTGATTCCCTCCTACCCCTCTCCCGCAGGTACCCACCTGCACGGGTCGAAGCCAGTGATTAAGAAACAAAAGGAGACAGCACACCTAAAGAATTGAGACCAGTGTGCCCTCCTTTTGTTTCTTTGTTAGAGGTACCAAATGCATCAGGCAATCCTTAGACTCAGCATAGCTCTGTGGTTAAAAGGCTGCCTGCAAGGTTGGGGACTGTCTGTTTAAAAGAACACAGAAGTAATCAGAAGCTGCTAACCCACAGGCAGCCCTTTAACCACGCAGCTCTGTTGAGCTAAAGGGCTGCATGAGGTGTCTGGTGCCTCTCTGGCTAGTCAGGGGGGTGCCTGGCAGAGCCCTGGCTTGGGAGCACTTTTTGAAGACTGCTAGGGCTCAGCCCCGGATAGCCCCAGGCCACTTAAAGCCATGGTAGGCTCTTATTTAGCCACCTACCAGGTTGGGCACATTGAGCTACCGGAACTGAAAGTCAAACAATGCTATTATCTGGGTTCAGTAAACTCCTATTGTTCCTCCTACCATGGTGGGTCCGTCCAGCGAAACAGAACCAAGATAGTTTGGTAAGTTCTTATTGTGTCACACACATACCCCTTCAGGAAACCAAGCCAATTTATAAGTAAAGAAAACTAAACCTAAGGTAGTCCCCGGGGGACCCCATGGGGCGGGATTCTGGAGGGGGGGGCGGTTGGGCGGGAGAGGTGTTGAACAAATGAAGAGATAGGGTTTGAAGTAGAAATATTCTAGCATATTTTGTCAGCAGGGGGAAGCAGCATCACTCTTCTAAAGGGTGCTTCCCCCTATTAATTTAACCTAATAGAGTCAGTAGGAACGGGCCGGTTGCAGCCTATTTCAAAACGAAGCCAAGGTGTGGTTTCTTCCTCTGAAAATAAGTTTAATTTCTGTATCCATCTTTCAAGGTCTGCTTGTGCTGTGGAGGGTCAGCCTGGCCACGGGTCCCGCCGACTCCCCCGCAATGCAAGCTGCAACAGGAGAACCAGATGAGCAGCACACTTAGAGTGGAGGAGCCGAGCCCAGGAACCTCCTCAGAGGCCCCAACAAGGAAAAGGTGCCACCAGGTTCTGCAGAATCAAACAATCATTGGCAAAGCCAACCGTCTGCGCTTTTTTGTAGGTATGAAATAATAATTTACTAGGCACTGATACATAGGCGCTACCTGGGAATAAGATGGCAACAGCTGGAAAATGAAGTGATTGCCTGGGCATATTCTTTCAGTGCCTGGCAAATGCCCTTCTAATACCTCAAGCCAAAACCTTTTGCTTTGTCATTGCTTGTTACTAACTGGACTTCAGTAAAAGGGACAGATTTAAATCAGGTGGCTGAAGGCACATTTGTTTAAGACTTATGTATTACACCAGTAGCCATTTACAGCAGCAATTAAGCTATCAACTCTCATCAGACTGCTTAGAAAAACACTGGCAGGCTAAAGCTTGATTTTACTGCTTGATAGAGCAAGCTCAAAGAGATCCCAGGGGGATGTGTTTTGGGGCGGGGAGGGGCAAGAACTTGGTGGGAATGGCCATAGGGACGAGCATGGCCATGTGCAGTTAATGGGTGGACAAATAACTAAACGACAACCACAAGCTGTGTGTCCGTCCTCCCGTCATCTTCCTTCTGCCTGCACTCCAACGCAATAGTTTCAGCTTATAAGTGGCACTTAACCAGCTAATAGCCTAAACTAAAACAGAGCAGCTCGGAGGAGCCTGGCTCTACCTACACAGACCAACTCAGAATATGCAAGTGGCACTAATGTATAGTGGGAACCAGTGCTTAAAATGGGCCGGCAGTATCCGGCCCTCAGTACCGGCACTTCTCAAAATAAGGGCCTAATTCATGGAACGTTTTCCTATGGGATTGCACCATTATAAAACACTTCGATTAATCAGGCCTGTGTACTTTAAGTGCCGCCACTTCTCATCAATAAAAATGAGTACCAGTACTGAGAGACGTTTATTTGCTCTGCAGACCGATTCGAGCTGCAGAGCAAAGTCACAGCTGTACCTGCTCCTGCAAGGTGATTAGTCACTTGGTTTTTTGTTTAGCAAATCAGCAGTGCCCAATCAGTTTGCAGGATCAGATGGCCAATAGTGTGCCGGTCAGACCCCCAGACCACCATAAGTCCCAAACGGTGGTGTGTGTGCCCGCACATTTTCCAAACAAATAGATAAAGTCAGGCACTTAACGCAAATCCAGTAGTTTGTTTTGCCTACCTTTAATTTGTAAGAAGATGACCCCCAGTCCAGTTCCAGCCATGCTGCAGTGACTCGTGTGTGATTCATTTTTCCCTGCAACAACGATCCACCGAAGAAAACGATAAGCTGAAGCCGTGTTTTTTTTGTCTTTGTTTTGCCATGCTCTGCATTTGCACTGTACTCCAAGGCCTGTGCAGTCTCATGGCCTGAATTTCAGCCCTGTAGTGCCACTTGTGTGTGTGTGAAGCATGGATCCTCCTTTGTTTTAATCTGTGCAGTGTTACTTTATGGGTGAGGCATAGTTCCTTTGTTTGGCGACCGCTTTACGTATTGCATGCACTTTTTACCTATCCAGTGCTTTAATGGGCTAATGTTGGGGAGAACTCCCAGGCATGCCAGAGCGATACTAGACGTCTGCAGACTTGGAGGGCCCAACACTCTCCCACAGAATACACAGAGGACTCAGTCAATGGCAAGTTCAAACTGCGGTTTATTACAGTCAAAACCAACAGGGATCGATACACGAATTCCAAGAAATTCCTGCGTATCACACAGTGAATGGCGTGCAGGCCACTTTTGTCTAATAATCACGTCACTACTCCGTCATTACTTGGGCCTCTCACCAAAAACCTATTGCAGCATGGGATTGGCTATCAGGAGCATAACCTATATGGGTAAATATATATATTATTATACTGGTCCTTCTATGTCAGGTGGCTGGTCTGTTCCTGCCCCAATTCACTAACTATAACATTGTTGCAGAGTTATGGACTTACCATTAGTTCTTGCCCGTTGCTAACCACCCCTAGGGTACTAAATTGTGATTGGCTAGAGCTGATATCCCCAGGCCTGGGACACGAAATGGTTCTCTGCTCACGGTGTACCTTTTCAAGGTGAGGAGAACGATTATGTGCCTGTATTGTAACTTGTGTGCACCACCTTTGCCTTATGAAAATATTCTCCTACTTGTTGCAGTCCATGTCTGGCTGCCTGGGATTGGCTCTCCTTTCTCACCACCGATCACTGCCCAATGTCTGCTTGAGCTGTATCACGTGTTTGGAGATCACAGAATTTAGCTCTGCAGCTCCAAATTATGAGGATTTATTCCCTTCTCCTGCAGCTGGTCCCTTTGTCACCTGGGGATTGGAATGCATCCGTATCTCTTGACCTTGGCTGCGGGTCCTGTCTCACACGTCTTGCTTTCTGTCCAGCCTGAATCAACTCAGCTCGTCCCCTGCTCAGAGGCCTGAGACCTGCTGTAATTTTCCTAAACCTTATAATGCAGTTTCTACATTGTCCACGCTATACTATATTCTCCATAGGTTAGTCACACTGGGCTCTGTCAGGTCCCATAGGTCCTCCTGCAGTCCCATAGATTAATTTGCATTTAAGCATCTGCAAGCTTTGCTCAGGATCTCTTTTGCTTTGCGATTTCTGCGTTTCTGCACTTGGCTAATGGCAAAAATAATAAAAAGCAATGACAGTATGTATATGTATCTGTCCTCTAACTATAGAATATTACGCTTGTATTCTTCATGTATTCAAGTGTGTGATTGTATCATGAAGTGCGGATGGCACGTGTGCTTCATGTCTAATGCTGCTATGTATTGGTGTCTCTAATGAGGTCAGAAACATGGCTTCTTGGTGCTTTTAGTCCAGTCTGTCCAAATAGGTGTCTCAGACCACGGCCTGTGGCTCTTTATCCACACATGGATAGATCTGTACCGCACCTGGTCTGTATAGCTTGCTGAGGGGATACCTCTCAAGGTATTTATCAATCATTGGTGCACTTGGGATTCGATTGCAGTGTTTTCTGGCCTTCCATCTTGTCATGAACTTTACGGGGGGTGGTGGTGGCAGGATCCCGACTCCCTCTTTAGTCCCCCTCTGGTTGACCTGTCGACCACATCCTTATATGACAGTCCTTTTGTGCTTGGCTGCCATATCTTCCTTATTCCTCCGAGGTGCCCATAGTAGTTTGCATGGTCATCGAACAACCAGTTCATGTAACAGCACACTCCTTCAGGGTTACACCATACCCACTTTCCTTCATAGTTCTTTGCATCAAATGCATTGTCCAGCTTCATTGTTCAAAGTGGGAACAGTTCGCATTGCGCAATTCTCTCCCCGATCTTGTTCCTTTCTGCCACAATCTCGTCCTTTGCTCCACCTATATTTACATCCATCAGGACCTGCATCCCGATGGCCTCCTCTGCTGTTTTATTTCACCTTGACATACATATTTTTATCCCACCTATTGAAATGTCTGCTAGTATTGATGCATCCATTATCACCTTTAGTCCGTCTGACAGCCATGATGGCATCCAAGACCAAATGTATGCTATCCAGCTCTGGTCCTTTCCAGTCCCCTTTGCTTCTTCTTCTATTGTGGCATGCATCTACGATAGCTGGAGTACCGCTTCTGACAGGGTAACCTTGTGTTCATCGTTAGCAGGTATGAACATGCACCAGGAACTCCCAATGTTTGTGCAAACTCCTCCTTCCATTGCTTTAAGCAAATCCAGAATGTATCTATTCTGGAGTGCAAGCAACCTCACTGCTTGGAGCTCTTCTTTTATCATATTGAACCCATTCACTGTGGAGTTGTCACCATCAGATCCCAACAGTTAATTTGTAACCATTTTGCATTTGTTTACGTCTGTATGGATGGTATTAATGTTGCAAAGAACATCTGTTCAAGTTTCCATGCATGGCTAATAGCGGGGAACAAGAAATCCTTCTGATAGTTGTAGTGCTGGGTTTTTTAATGGAATTGGAGTCCACAAAGTTAGAAAAACTTGAAATTGTACTCCACGTTGATCCACTAAACAACAAAGGAGATGAACAAAGTACATTTCCAGCAAGCACTTTTCCACGTATTGGTTGCTGGCACAAGTCTCGTTCTGGTGCAGTCCTGGTTGGCTGTCAGCCACCCTGACCTATTGTCACCCTACCGTGCCTACCTCTCCTGTTCCAGTCTACTGTCCACATCATCAATATTCCCCTGGTTGTGAGGCAAACCAGCTTTAAGAACTGCAGTCCCTTTGGGAGCCTTCCTGCTGTTTTCCAGCCCCTTATAGGGCCCTGGGCAGTGTGCCTGTCTGCTCTCTGACGTGTGTCCTGACCTTTTTCCTTCTCGGTGGCCTGTCCATCAGCCACCATCTATCTGCTGCAGATTTCTGTTACATCAGCACCCAGTTTGGGTGCAGTGGTCCACTCTTGAATGTTTTTCCCTGCTTTTCTCCACTGTCCTCAACTTTTTACAATGTTGTTTACTGTTTTTTGTTTTAATACCCCAGTAAGGTCATCCTTCCTGAAGGCGGCACGCCCTGCTTGCCTCTTAGTTGTTATTTTTCTGTATTACATCTTAGTGATGATTCCATCATTTCTTCTAACCTGCGGAAATCACAATAAGTCCATTTTACTCTCAATGTCTAGTCCTTTTACTACTTAACGGTCTTCTCACAGATTCCCTCACTCTCCTGCTTCTTGTAATATTTCCAATCTTCTCTATTCACCCTTGGATCCTGGAGATCCCTGCATTGATGTCACACTCTGGAATGCTCGGTCGATCAATAAGAAAACTCATTCTATTCGTGACAGGTTTTTATGACTCAACATGCACTTTCTATGCATTACTGAGACTTGGCTTACATCTTTCAACTCTGCTATGTCTGCTTCTTTATTCACTTATGAGTACTCATACTCCTCATTCTCTGAGTTATGGAGGCAGTGCTGGGATTCTTTCCCGGCCCTCCTCCATGATTCATCCTAATTCCCACTTGTTACCTAGGTTTACTTCTTTTGAATACTCTGTCTCTACTTTCTGAGCTGTGACCTTTCTTCTCATCTATGGTCCCCCTGCCCTCTTTCTACCTTCTGTGACAGCATTGATGCTTTACTTAGTGTTGTCCTGCCGTGCTCTAATCTCTTCTTGCTATTGGGTGACTTCAATCTGCATATTTCTTCTAGTCATGCCTCGTTTCAATTTCTGGCTATTATTCACACCTATTGTTACTGTCTCTCTCCTCTTCCTAATCCTCCTTCCAATATCCCAGGACCCTCTTTGGATCTTATTTTTACCTCTTCGATATCTAACTCTGAGGTTTCGATTTGCCCTATTTACACCTCTGATCCTCATTTGCTCCTATTTTCTATTTATTTTCCTGTTTGTAACACTTATTTTACCCTGCCTGGTGCTACCCTTTCTTTTCTCCATCGTGCTCTTTGTACCTTCAATACCCCACACTCTTTGTATCTTCCTGTATTTCCACTCTTCCAACCCACTCTACCTTTTCAGCTCTCTCAATGGATGATGCTGCTTCAGCTTTCGCTGTGTCTCTTTCCACTTCTCTTGACACTCTATCCTCTCTCTACATTTTTTCCTTCTTCTAAGCCTTCCCAGCCTTGGGGTACTCCTTACCTTTGCTCCATGGGAAGGGCTCTCCAACACCCGGCGCATCACTGGTATAGATCTCAATCAGTGTCTTATGGTGTGTCTTTTTCTTCCTATCCTACTTTATGTGATGAGGCTCTTCTTTCTTCAAAACGTCTCTATTACTCTGATCTATTGCACTCTCAATCATCCAATCCCTGCCGTCTCTTCCAATTCCTCTCTTGTCTATTGTCTCCCCCTCTGCTTGATCACTCCCATCTCTCCACACTTACTGCATCTGGCTTTGCTAACTTCTTCACTTCTAAAGTGAATTCTCTCGCTTCCGCTATTCCCCTTATTTCCCTATCTTCTTCTTGTTTTGCTTCTCCTTCGCCCTCTACTGTGTTTCTTTCTTCTTTCTCACCGATTTCTATTTCAGACACTTCTTTACTCATCTCTCGGGACATCCTACTGCTTCTCCTAAAGATCCTGTTCCTTCTGCTCTTATTTCTAAAATCTTTCCGTCTCTCAATTCTTACATTACTAGTCTCCTTAATATCTCTCTTACTACTTCCACTTTCCCTCTTTTATTCAAACATGCCATTATTCTTCCTGTCCTGAAAAAACCTTCTTTAGAGACTCCCATTCCTTGTAATTTCAATCCTATTTCTCTCCTTCCTTATCTTTCTAAACTACTGGAATATTTCATCTACTCTCAGATTTCTTCCTTTGTTACTCTTAATTCTATTCTGCCTGGCTTTCAGTCTGGCTTTCGACCTCTTCATTCTACAGAAACTGCTCTTTTATCTGTCTGCAACTCTCCCCTTTCTGCCCATTATGCTAAACGCTCTTCTATTCTTATACTCTTGGACCTAACTGCTGCATTTGATACAATGTATCACACACTACTTCTTCTCTCCCTTTCCTCTTTTGGATTTTCTGGTTCTATAATCATATGGTTTAAATCCTATCACTCTAATCGCACCTACTCAGTATCCTGGGCTGGTGTCAGTTCAAATCCCCTTCCTCTTCTACACACTGTTCCACCAGGGCCTGTTCTCAGCCCATTTCTTTTCTCACTATACTTCTCCTTTAGCCCAGATTATCTCTTCTTTTGGGTTGTCTCATCACTTAAATGCCGATGACACCCAACTATGTCTATAAATTCCTTCCTTCACACCTGATATACACAATAACATCTCTGCCTCTCTTTCCTCGATCCAAACTTGGATATCGGACCACTTTCTTGTCCTTAATCCGTCTAAGACTGAAGTCCTCTTTTTTCTGCTAATACTATCCCTCTCTCCCCTCGCTTTGTCCTCTTTTCCCTTTTGCATCTTCCGTTCTCTCTGACTGTCCACAACCTTGGCTTTCATCTTGATACTAATCTTTCCTTTGCTCAGCAAATCTCGATAACATCTCGTTCTTGTCGTTTTAATGTTTTTTACATTCGGAAAGTTAGACCTCTTCTCGCTTTCAGTGCCACAAAGCTTCTAATCTTGTCGAAAGAGAAAGTATATTGTGCCTCCTATTGTAATAAATATATTTATATTGCCCTACGCCAAGCTGCTCGAAAGTCGCTTGCGAAAAAAATCCGTGTTGCAAGGTCCTGACCTTAAATCCATGTAAGCCGCCATTTTAGGTCAAACCGCCATTTTAGGATTTGCTGTGTAAAAGTCACCCTGTGAGTTAAAATGGTGGACGATGTCATTCCAGAATACAACATGGTCGTCTTGACCTCTGAATATAGCTAATGTGTAACTTGCCTGCAGGCCACTTGTTGAGGTCGTGAACTGAGACCTTGTCCTTCGTTGACCTATGTGTAGAAGGATTACTCATGCAATGAAACTAATCCACGAGAATATGTTGAGACAATGTATTCAAATACTGAACAAAGAACATCTGTTTAACTACATTGTATTAATGTTTAAGAAGGCCTGCATGGAAAATCTTAGAATACACAGTTATTGCAAAGGCTTGTTGATACATGTATTAAAGGCAAACCAGTTATATGCGGTTGTTTGAGACTTGGCACGAACCCTAGATCGGCAATGTATTAAAAGGAATATTAACCCGAAGTGGGGCTGGGCATCGTGCCCACCAAATGTATAAAAAGTGAATGCTTTCTAATGTACAACGTCTCTCACTGAACACATTGAAGCACGCTGGAGTTCGTTGTGTTGTACTGAAGGCTGATAGCTATTTGATTTTGCTCTGTTTTTGTAACTGGATTCAGTATGAAATAAAGTACTTTGTATGTTCCTTTGTAACCCGTGTTCAGTGTATTTCCTTTTGGGGTACCCAGCCTCGATATTTTGATTCTGTTTTCACAGTTGGCGCCGAATAGGGACCCTCAAGATTGATGCCGAATTGTTGAAGGTTGACGCACGCTATCGGACCGGGATCGGACGGTGTGACATAAGGGGTCCCCTGAACGAGACACGACACCTCAGCAGCGCTGCACGACCCGATCCTTGGACGATAAGCGTGTGGTCTGAGACGACATCTTGACGAGGGTCCACTTACCGAGGCGGGCAGATTTGCCGAAATCACCATACACGAGGTAAGATTAGTTAGGTAAGATTCTTAGAAATCCGATTGGACCTCCTTAGGTTTGGTCAGGTGAGTCGTGACCCGATTCTTCATTTAACCGTGACAATTTGAATTTTGGCGCATTGTATCTGCAAAGAGAACAATTACAAACCAGGCTGACTACCCCTCTCTAATGGCCCTGTGAAGACACAGGTTTAGAAACAGAGAGGCTGCTTACTAATTTTACAGACTAAGCACCTTATGGGAAAAACTTATTTCAACTCAATACAATGTAGCATAATTATAAATCACTTTAATGTTACTTCATAAAAACATCATTAAAACACATTATTGGCTTCTACGTGAAACAGTCATACCTTTCATTCCACTCATACGTTTTACAAACACGGGGTTCTACAATTTGAATGTTCTTCTAGCATATTAGTTATTCGCGATATGCATGACATAGGAAAAAACATTTAGTTTCCTTTTGAGTCGACATATGTTTCGGCCCTTGATGGAGTACCACCGTTGTCAGAGGTGGTCAATAAAGTAGATGTTGGGCCATCTTCAGGACATTCATTTTTTCTTAGAAGATTAGTTTCGTTCCCCATTCACATATCCGGCTGAACTCCTACCTTTCCCGCAAGATACTACTTGCGGCGATGAAGTGCCACATGATTGTTTGCATATGACCGAGCAAGAGACAAAGGGTAGAATTGATTTGAAAGATACTCCCTTGGATAATCCGCAAGGAGAGCTGTTTTGTGACGGCTCCTGCTTCAAACTTCTGGATGGTACATCCACAGCTGCTTATGCGATCACTACATTGAGCACGGTTGTGGAAACTAAGAGAATCACGCATAATTCTGCGCAGGCCGCAGAGATTATAGCATGACCCGAGCTTGTGAACTTTCCGAAGGGCTTGCAGTAAATATATATACTGATAGTCAGTATGCCTTTGGGGTGGTCCACAACTTTGGGAGACTTTGGTCAGAGAGAGGGTTCCTAACTTCGCATGGCACCAAAATTCAACATGGCTCCCTAATAGTACAACTACTCTCAGCGCTTGCGCTCCCTACTCAGTTAGCAGTTATGAAATGTGCAGCACATCGAAAGATTACAGATGATATAGGGAAAGGGAATGCTTTCGCTGATCAGATAGCTAGGCAAACTGCTACTGATCTCCTTACGGAGATGTATGTTTCAAGGGAATCTGTAGATGCTTATGCAATGGATGAGGGTGTTGGGTCTGTACGGGATATCCAAGCTGATGCCACGTTAGAAGAATCCAAAAGGTGGGCTGAAGGCTTGGGGAAACTTGATGACGGGTGTTGGGTGGACATAGTAGAAGGGAAATGGCTACTCCCTGATGCGTACGCCATGATGATGGTCATCATGGCCCATGGTCCTACCCATGTATGTGCCCAGAAAATGACAAAAATGTTAGAAAAAGTTTTGGTAAAAGATAAAATTTCGAAAATTGCCCAGCGCTACGGAGTGCATGATTTGCCTGCAACACAACGTGGGAAAGGGGACAGTAACTCCAAGGGGAAGTGATCCACTTTGATTTCATTGAATTGGAACGATTCAATAATAAGAAATATGTACTGGTGGTTATCTGTGCTTTTAGTAAATGGGTTGAGGCTTTCCCTGTTAAAGATGCTACAGCTATGACTACTGCAAAAATCATGTTAAAAGAATACTTCCAACGGTTCGGTTTGCCAAGAGTTATCTGGTCGGACAATTGTCCACATTTTGTCGCCGCTGTAATTCTGCAGATATGTACAGCATTACGAATTGACAAATGGTTCCATTCGGCCAGACATGCTCAGAGCGCCGGACTAGTAGAAAGACACAACGGTATCATCAAGAAACAAGCTCGCTAAGATGTGTGCCGGACCAAACTAAAATGGCTGGACGCCTTACCGATCGTGTTGTTATCTATGCGCACAACCCCTCAAACTAAGACTGGGCTCTCTCCATTTGAGGTGGTAATGGAGAGACCTGCCAATATTTGGAACCTTCCTAAATGTAACTCGTTAAGGAATGTCGAAAATGTACTACTTTCAGATTATTGTAGCCAATTGACTAAAAACCTGTATTTTATTTATCACCAGGTATGAGAAGTTTTACCTGTGCGATACGAGGGCCCGGGCCACAGCATACGGCCTGGAAGTTGGGTGCTCGTCAAATCGTTTGAACGCTCCTCTTGCCTTGCGCCTTGCTGGCGTGGGCCATTCCAAGTCCTGTTGGTCACCCAGACAGCGGTGCGGGTCGCTGGGCGAAAGAATTGGATACACGCGTCCCACATCAAGAAACTTCCTCACCCTGTGCCACACGTTACAGAAGAAACAGAACCCCTCGCTGACACTGCAACCAATGATCCCAAAGCAGTAAGTGTCACTGAGAGTGTGTCAGAGAATTTCTCTGAGCCCATGAGGCTTGGGGAAGCTGCCATTTTGTCTCCACACTCTCCACAAATTTTGCATCCGGAAACTGCTATTTCAAATTCAGTACCTTCACTTGCTTCCGACACGTTGCTTCCAGCAGGAAGTGACGACACCTTGTTTCCGGATCAATCAGGTAAAAGTACGATATAATCTACGACCACGAAGATAGACTTATGGCACGGTTTTGCTGTGCATTTGATAGACTTACGGCACGGTTTTGCTGTGCATTTGATAGACTTACGGCACGGTTTTGCTGTGCATTTGATAGACTTACGGCACGGTTTTGCTGTGCATCTGATAGACTTACGGCACGGTTCGGCTGTGCATTCAGAGATGGAAAAGAGCCATCGAGGGCTTACTTTTGTCCAAGGGGATTCTGTTGGCTAGGGTTGTGGAAGGACTAAGAAGTCGCTCAACCGGGAGGTCGCCAGCAACAAACTTTGAAATATCCGTTTGAATACTACGATGCCCGCCACCGCTAACACTCGTATGGGACTTGTAAATAAGGGGGTGACCAACCGGGACAATGGACAAAATGCCTGGGCCCGAAAATGTATTGCTGTATTTTGATAATGATATTTGGGTTTTTAATAGTCGCTGCCTTAGGATTGTGGTACCTCGAGGAAACTCACTCTTGAGAACTTTTGTTGTCTACTGAAAGTGCACCCATTGTTCCTACTCCCTTTGTACATTTGCATACTCTATCCCCTCGGGATTCCCAGCACAGACAAAGGTACCCCAATAACACTTTACTGCTTATCATGAATGCTACACATGCCATTTTTAATAAATCTAACTGTTGGGTCTGCTCACATTTACCGCAACATGGGGATAAGGGGCTCGGTTGGTATATTCATCCTCTACCATTGACAACTGCTTGCTATGCTTCTCTTAGAGCACTGTGTTTTGGCCGATGGAATGATAGCATCTCAGGGAACTTTGATGGCACCAATTTGAATAGTTTTGAGAAACGTATTTTGATTCCCCTGGGATGCTTGCTTTTTGCAAATAGGAGCAAACCGAATATTGCTTCTATTAGGCCTTCTGATGAACTGTCTTGTCCTTTCCAATCTTTGATTTCCTTTAAAATGGCTCCAATAGGCAATAAGGATGCCATGCCTCCTTCTTACACTGTTAACCATAGCCCCGATTCAGTTTCTTTTTGCATACAGATGAATGGAACTCAGTCAATGGGAAATTTTCTAGGTTGTGCCAATGTTGCAAATTTGACTGGGGAGAACAGACCTTTGTATGTTGGCGAACCTGTCTACTTTGTCTGTGGTAATGTAGCATTCCCATGGTTGCCCAAGGATTGGCAGGGAACCTGTTATTAGGGATCCTGTTACCTGGGGTGTTTACAGCTAGTACAAAAGAAGTTTCGAAGGCTCGTCCACGGCGGGACGAGAACAGTGACACCCCAGCACAAATCTTGGGAGATATAGCTAAATCAGTTGTGCCATTTTGGGGGCAGATAGCGAATTCAGAAGATATCAGAAAACTAGCGAGAGTACTGGAGAGAACCATCAACCGGACCACGGACATACTCTATAATATGATGTTAGAACAAAAGGCGATACGATTAGTAGCACTTCAAAACCGAATGGCATTAGATGTCATTCTAGCTGAGCGTGGTGGAGTGTGCAAATTAGTGGGGTCCGCTTGCTGTGTTTTCGCACCAGATTCCTCCCCAACTATCTTTAAGGCAATACAGAATCTGCACGTCCTTAGTTATGAAGTGCATGTTCCCGAGGGAAACTGGGATCTAAGCGCTTGGTTCTGGGACTTCTTGCGATCTTGGGGTTGGAAGGTACTCTCGGTTTTATTAATTATTTTGGGAATCCTGTTGTTTCTTTGTTGCTGTATTCAGTGTCTACCTGGTATGTGTTCGATGCTAGGGGGATGTTGCGCACAAGTGATAGGTTCGATAGGGCATAAAGTGTATGCCCCGGATAAAACTTCCAAAGAATATGTGTTGAAAGATATTGCAGCAAATAACCTAATGGCAATAGATATTTCCGATAGTGATTCAGGGTGCAGGGACGATGATGCATGGAGTTATTTGCAAGGAGATCCAAAGTAGTTTTTTAGCACTTGGCATAGGCCAAAAGGAGGGTTTGTCGAAAGAGAAAGGATATCGCGCCTCCTATTGTAATAAATATATTAATATTGGCTGCTCGAAAGTCGTTTGCAAAAGAAATCCGTGTTGCAAGGTCCTGACCTTAAATCCATGTAAGCCGCCATTTTAGGTCAAACCGCCATTTTAGGATTCGCTGTTTAAAAGTCACCCTGTGAGTTAAAATGGTGGACGATGTCATTCCAGAATACAACATGGCCATCTTGACCTCTGTACATAGCTAATGTGTAACTTGCCTGCAGGCCACTTGTTGAGGTCGTGAACTGAGACCTTGTGCTTCGTTGACATATGTGTAGAAGGATTACTTGTGCAATTAAACTAATCCACGAGCATATGTTGAGACAGTGTATTAAATACTGAACAAAGAACATCTGTTTAACTACATTGTATTAATGTTTAAGAAGGCCTGCATAGAAAATCTTAGAATACAGTTATTGCATAGGCTTGTTTATACATGTATTAAAGGCAAACCAGTTATATGCGGTTGTTTGAGACTTGGCACGAACCCTAGATCGGTGATGTATTAAAAGGAATATTAACCCGAAGTGGGGCTGGACATCGTGCCCACCAAATGTATAAAAAGCGAATGCTTTCTAATGTACAACGTCTATCACTGAACACACTGAACCAGGCTGGAGTTCGTTGTGTTGTACTGAGGGCCGATAGCTATCTGATTTTGCTCTGTTTTTGTAACTGGATTCAGTATAAAATAAAGTATGTTTCTTTGTAACCCGTGTTCGGTGTATTTCCTTTTGGGGTACTCAGCCTCGATATTTTGATTCTGTTTTCACAATCTCTTCCTTAATCTTCACTCGATTATTCTATTGTTCTGCACTCCTCTTTGGTCTTCCTGTCTCTCGGTTTGCTCCACTTAAATCTATCTTCAATTGCGCAATCCATCTTCTATATTGCCTACCTATATGCGACTCGATTTCTCCTTCTATGTCCTCTCTTCGATGGCTACCTTTCCACTCTCAACTTAAATTCAATTTTCTCTGAGTAGCATTTAAATCTCTTTACGGACTTGCCCCTATCTATCTTGCCTCTCTTGTTTCCTTCTATGTCCCTTCTCGTACTCTTCGTTCCCAAACCCACTTCATTTCAGCTGTGCCTCGTCCCCCATGTTCTTCCTTTCTCTTCTGTTTTTTTTCTCTACTGGCTCCTCGTTACTGAAATGCTCTCCCTCTCTGCCATCTATTCATTCTTACTCAATCTTCCGTGCTGTCCTAAAAACGTTCTTTCGTCGACCGTAATTCTATTTTGAGTCCTGTTGTAAGCTATATTGTTTTATTGTATCCACTTGCTCATTTTATTGTATTGTAAAATTGGTTCTGCACAGCGCCTCGGTGTAAGGAGCTATATAAATAACAAATAAATGTGAAAGAAATAAGAAATAGGTTGAGCAGACCATGAAAATGAGTTATGGTGGTCTGCACAGTCACCCTTGATCTTCAGGTTGGTGCCTTTGACTACATGAGTAAACTTCACCAAATGCTCGCCACAGATCCTCCTATAAAATCTATGATCACAATTAATCATTTTCATAATTTTGATCAGGCAGCAGTCGAATACAATGTATTTTGCTTCCTTTAATAGCCAATTGTCCAGAAGTATTGTGGTATGCATTTCCATGGTGGTGGATAAGTCCTCAACACTAGGAAGAGTGAACCATTGGGGCCAAACTGGACTACTGCAATGCCTTCCTAGCAGGAACCTCCAAACATAATCTAAATAGACTTCAAATCACGCAAAATAATGCGCTCAGAGCAGCATTAAGCCTTCCCAAAGGGAACACATCACTCAGTCTAGACAGGCAGCCCACTGGCTACCTGTTAAAGAACGCATCAACTTCAAAATCCTCACCCTCACCCACAAATGCGTCTCAGCATCAGCTCCTTCATGTCTCACACAAACCTTATCCAAACTCCCGCACTCCAGGCCTACCAGAACACAATACACCAACCTTCTACACACTCCCCACAGCCATAGAGCCAAAGCAGAAGGATTAGGTTTCCCCTACTTAGCCCCAAAGCTTTGGAACACTCTACCCACAGACATCAGAACAGAAAACTCTCTTCTCACCTTCCGCAAAAAAACTCAAGACCTTACTCTTCAACTGACCTACCGCTTGCCTTGCTTCATGCTTGTATATATGACTGCAATTGTCCCTCACTCTGTAACTATGTGAAGTGTCTGTAAATAGCGCCACAATGCCTCCGGGCTGCTGCGCGCTTAACAAATGTGAATAAGTAAATAAATAAATAAGTCCACATCACAAGCACAATCGCCAATCAGCAAAGATGCTTCGGTTATATCTCTGTGTGATATTTCTGATTTGTCCACATGTATTGGGGAAACAGGGAACATTGTCTGTTTCTTAGATTGCATTTAGAGGGTGTGGGTTGTGTGAGCTGTTCTGCAAACAATTCTGCAACACCTTCTGTGTTGTCTTGTTGGGGTAATTCTCCCAGGTATACCAGGTATACCAGAGGTCATCTGGGGGTCTCCCTGACCCTCAAGGGCCCAACACCTTTCCCCAGAATAAACGGAGGACTCAGCCAACGGCAGGTTAGAACTGCGGTTTATTGCACAAACCAACAGGGATCATACAAGACAATCAAGATTCTCCAGTACTTCTCAGCTCTCCACAGCGTGCGTTGCATTTTTGTGGACAAATTATGTCATCACTGGGCCCTTCCCTGAAAAACCTATCATCACAAATGATTGGATGCCGAGAGTCGTAACCCCTATGGAAGTAACCTATAGAGGTCCTTTCATTTCAGGTGGCTGGCCTGTCCCGTCCCCAAGGAACTATCTATTACATTGTTGCAGATTAGTTGGCCTACCATTGTTCATGTAATGCGGTACAGGGCGGCGAGTGTGCTTCATGACTAACGCTACTATGTCGTGGTGTCACTAATGAAGTCAGCATCTTGGCTTCTTGGTGCTTAATCGAGACTGTCCATCAGGGTATTCCCATCCGCAACATCTGTGGTCGCCCCTCTACCTGAGAGAATATGCACTGGATTGGGTCTGTATGGTTGATTGAGGGGATACCTTTCCATGTACGTGTCAGCAAATGGTGCACTTGGGATTCGTTGTAAGTAAGATGGGTGACTTTGTTCATTCCTGGCTCTACGTCCTATCATGTTCCTGGAGGTGAGGAGGGGCATTCCTGGGACCCTCTCTTCACTCTGTTTCTTCTCGGTGATGTTGTGTTCTGTAACAATAATACAGGGTTACTTTCCATCGGTCAATGCTGACATTCAATTCAAATTCCCGCCACTGGACATCTGCATCACAACACTGAACTTGCGAGGAACATGCTTAGCCTCGAAATGTAGCTGCTCTCAAGTAACAACGGTTTGGCAAGCGACATCATTAGTTTGTGTAGTTGTCTGAGTCTTCATGCTCCTCTTCTTCCTTGTCCTTTAACCGAAGGGAAGAATACATGCTTGATGTATAGCACACATACAGAATATATGAATTACAACATGAAAATGTAATATCAATTAAATAACTGATAAACAATGTTTTTTTAAAAAAACAAACTGTCTTTAATGTACCCTAGTTTTGAGAATTTTCCTTTACTTTAAACAGTCAAATTGGATTTGCCGACCACCAGACCAAACTGAAAAACAGCATTTTGAAATTGTGTGAACCTTGAAATTTGCTCTTCCAATTAAAGATCATATATACATATATACACATATAACAAAATGTCACTATGGAAACCATTAAAACATATTCAACATTACATCACAGTTAAAATGGATAATAAGTGATATTTTACAATATCTCCTGTATACCTCTTGTCCATGTGTCTCTTCAATTTTGACAGCTTCAGTAGTACATTCATTGCACATGACAAATTCAAAGAACATCGTTTACATTGTTAAACAATTTAATAGTCAAATCTTTGATCTCACAAAGTACATCTTGAGAAAGTTGATTTAACGATTGTCGACCTTACAATATCATTTAAACTATGTAAAAAGATATGGTTAATCATCTCATTAAAATGTTTAAATTAGTATTGACAAGAAGTAGAACACTGTATACATGTAACATTTTAAAAAGACATATTTGAAAACTGTACCTGATAACCTTCAGAGATGTCGCAGCGAGTTGGTGAGAGATCATCCTGCGAAACATATTGATTACATTTTGGCCCCTTTAATGCGTTGTAATGTTATTTTGTTTCAACAATTCCATTTTTCGCAAAGCAGCTAAGGTTTATGAGCAACAACAATACACCATTCATATAGTGAAGGGTCTATGTTATTCAGTGACAAAGTACATTCATCTGAAGGTTTACTTTCATTGTTGCATGTGTTTTGCGATAAATACATCAAAGTTGTTGATCTAATGCTTAGCAATTTGCTGACAGTATTGCAGATTATCAAAAAAATAAGTTATCTTAAATGTAGAAAAGATATTGTTAATCAATAACTATTAGTATCAATCAATAAATTATCACTTCTCATACCTCATGCTTCAGACCTATTGCAGTAGAAGAATAGTGTGTTGTTGAAGTTCCAGGCTCTGCCTATATAACAGTAATTATAATAATAAAGACGTAACATCAACAACAACAAAAAGACATGTAAAAGATAGTCGATATTGACAAAGAAGCCTACAAGCCAGTTTGTATCAAAAGCTAATATTATACAATACAATAATCAATATGTTTTAAGTTGAACTTGAACAAATGCATATTTTGCATAGTCGCATGTACTTGTTTCTTCTAGAGGAGCGAATCACTGGCCCGATGAACTTGCAAAAACAACCAAGGCAGTGTCATTCCCCTTTTCCGTAGGGGAGCTCAGTGTGTGAGATAACCAGGCTGAAATTGAGCGCACACAAGACACCCCTCTAAGTAGATGTCGAGGTTCTGACCCATGTGTGGCCAGTATGCGACATATGATGTTTGACAAAAGGAGGAAAAAAACAGGACAGTGAAGAAAAGGTACAATAAACAGAAAGAAAAAAGGCAAAATGGTGAATTGCGTAGAGATAAAGAGAAATATGAAATTGTTGACAGCACTCCAGCTGCCATCAACGCACAGAATGCAGATTATACTTTCCGTCCACAACAGAAGCAGGCCCTCCGCAAACACCAACCCACAGAGCTCACCACTTGAAGAACTCAGACACTGAGTATAGTGAGAATTGAACAGGCCTCAGGTTTATAAACAGAAAGGCCAATCAATGAATGGGGACCAGGGAGAAGTGTACTTGTGTGCGGAGTTGGTGAAAGAGGTGGTTTTTTGGGGAGCAACACGGTTCTGTCCCTCATAGATTATTGTTATTTTCGCAGCATAGAGCCTCTTAGTTGGGCCCCTCAGATAGAATGCCTCGTCCCCATGCTCCTCTCAAAGCACAACAGAGAGCGGGTTCCTGCGGCAAGGTGAAGTGGGTAATTTCAAGTATTTAAGACAGAACCACCCTCTGAAATAAACATAGGACCAATCAGTTCCACTAGTTATTTAACAGGGAACCATCGGCCGGACATTTCCTCCTACTGGAGAGAGAGGGGCTGGAGGAAAAATCATGAAGAACTCATGAGGGGGTGCGGTAGCACACAAGGATTATTGGAATGCAGGGTGAGGATGAGTCAGCCATCCACCAGGGGTGCAATCTTGCTTTTAAGCCTGGATTCCCACCTCCCTGTGCAGAGCAATTTATTATCTGAAGACTCGTCATCAATAGACCTTTAGAGCAGTGTTCTTCAAGCTTTTTTGCCCTGGGCACCCCCTGATCCAAATGTGGGCAGGCCGGGCCCCCCCAAAAATGCCAAGTGGAAAGTAAGTTGAAATGGCTATGAACTATCGCGCGCCGTCACCACTCCCTACTCCCAGTATAGTCCCTCGGCTCCCCCCACCTGCTCCCATCAGTCTCTGGGCTCCCTCATACCATTCCTACCAAGTCCCTGAGCTCTCCCCATGCCACCACAGACCCTGGGCTCTCCCCGCCCTGCTCCCACCACTATCCCATGGCTCCGCCCATCCTGCACCCACCACAGTCCCTGGGCTCCTCCCACCCCGCTCCCAGCACAGTCCTAGGGCCAGTGGCGACTCGTGAATTTGTGAAGTGGAGGGGCATAAATATTTCCCCCAGATATGCCATAGCGACTGAGCATAGTGAACCAGGCAAAGAGGTTAGGGGGGTTCTACCCCGGGGAATTATTTTAAAATAATGGGTTAAAATGTTGCATTTTAGAACATACTTAAAAAAATACCATCCCTGTCTCCTGGGCTCCACGGCGCCTCAGAAGGAGGGCTGAATTTGGCAGGTGGGTAGGGGGATAGAGCACGAAAGGCATTTGTTGTACAACCCTCCTACCCCCCTCTGCCCCACACTCGCCAAAATCAGCTCAATGGACCAACACAAACACACACACACACACACACATTTACACAGCAAGCACTCGATCATTCACACAAGCAACCGCCACCATACACTCACTCATAACACAAGCATAAACGCATCCATGCACATACTTAAATAAAAAATAAATGAACATAAAAGTACCTTCTGCCCCGGTCCTGAAGTTTCCTCCCCAGCGCTCCAGCTGCTGCATCATGAACAGCAATCAGGAAACAAGTGCTTCCTGTGCGTTGGTGCTGAAACACCCTGCTCCAGCCTGTTCTGTCTGCATGTACGAGGAGGCGCAGGAGCTCCCGTTCGCACATACAGACATGCAGTTCCCCAGCCAACATTTACAATGTGCTATGCAAGGCTGGCAAAGCAAAACGCTCCCAGCCGTGCATGACTCATTGAGCATGTGCGACTGGGGAACTGAACTGTCAAAGGGAAACAATGTTTCCCTTTGACAGTTCCACCAGCCCCGGAGCGCTCCCTCAGCTGGAAAAAGCAGCTTAGGCAGCGCTCCGTGTTTCACAGGGCTGACTCCCTGGCTCCTCCAAAATGGGTGAGGGGGCCACTGGGTCAACACCCCCTCACCCATTATAGATGAGCCGCCCCTGCCCAGGGTTCTCCCCTGCCCGCTTTTTCTTTCCTCCGTTTAAAAAAGATTTTGGTTCTTTTTTTATTTTCGGCATGGGGTCTTGCGCCTCCCAGGAATGCTCCCACGCCCCCATGGGCAGTGCGCCCTTCAGTTTGAAGACCTCTGCTTTAGAGTAACAATTCTCTGTTGTTTACTTAAATGGCCTTATTATAAGTTGAACGGCATGGTAAACATGCAGCGGTAATACCCTTACTGCTGCTGTACCGCAACATACAACTACGAGTTTGGTGGTGAGGTGGAGGTAATCCCCCATGGAGTCCTACGGATTCCACCAATGGGGACTTACACCACCAAGCCGTCACTTGCAATCCAGCGGTAATTCCACCAGATCAAGCGACGGTAACGGTAATACCGTTTGGTGATATCAATGAGGTAAATGAGGTAAATATTTTACTACTAAATCGTTGACTGTGTGTCAGGGTCTAAGTCCAGAAAAACGTCCCTTCCAAACCATTACTGAATGAGAAACGCAGAAATCTCTACCTGCTTAAACAGTAGTCGCGTTCTCAGCCCAAAGCGACTGCAACTGTCCATAAAAACAACACACACTGAATGTCACCCTGCATGCAACAATGAGTAGAAACCCAAGGCCCTCACAGTAACCATGCATGTTTACCAATTGAACACCAACAGAAACAATCACGCAACATGCGCAGACAAACACAAAACTCACTCAATCTACACAAGGCACCACAAATGAAGAGTTCAAATGTATGTTGAGGGAACACTGTACATCTCGCATTAACACCGAGATAACACCGAGAACATGTCAGATCACACAGAAAAGCCGCAATGAAACCAGAGGAATGTGAGGATATTTGAACAGTTACCTTGTTCGCTTCTATCCACCCACCTGTGAAAGACAAAGCACGTTGGTATCCACTTGGACACGGGGGAATGCACTCACCTGACACACATCACAAAAGAAACCCCCGTATGAACGAGTCGCCGCACCCAGGCAGCAGTCGTAGCACACCCAAAACAGGGGAAATTCTATCGACATCACATCGCCCCCATCCACTGTACAGCTAAAACCAGGTACGGCGTCCGGGCCTTTCAACTTTTTCAAATGAAAGAAGCATCAAGCCTCAGGGGGGCCCCCAACAACTGCCCTCTTGTTACCAGTCAAAGGTCTTGTTGTAACACATCAGTATATTCCTTTCTCTATTTTTGTTCTGGGGCTTCAAATGTGAGCTGTATAGTTTGGCTTGATGCCACGGCTTGATGCCACGGCTTGCCGATGTACTTGCATAAATGGCTCACACCTAGAGGAGGGCACACATGCGCAGAAAAGACAGCACACTGGCACTCTACACCCACCGCAAATGCATGCAGAGGTTATGGCTCAATAGGGAAAAATGCCAATGGCAAATGACAGAGGTACACTGAAGATTGGCTGTCTACTGTAGGCTACACAACATGGCCACAGATGCCCCCTACTCATAATGAACCAATCTACGTAACATCCGTGCCATGCTGAGTGCTGGACTCCCCTGCTAGAGATGGCAGACTCCCACGCCTACTACTCGCGAGACTCGCGAGACACTGTGGACACCTAGGAACCCTTACCCTCCCCCACACCCCCCCCCCCCGGTGTACATGAACACCAGGGGGTGTCTGCTGTGCACACCGTATGTTACAGATATCATCACAGACGCAATTTGTCTTGTCCAGGCTATTTCATGCTGGGTTGCAGAATGGGCCCTTTGTTCTTCTGTTTTGTTCAGCTTTGCCACCTCCTCAGCTTGGGCAACACCTGTCTCCCGCGTAATGTACTCAAAAGGCTCTCTTTCTCACCCACTAACCATCTCCTGTTGCTGTCCCTGACATTGACCCATCCTCTCATGGCCCCCATTGGCAAAATTGTCTTGCACCCCCAACTGGTATGTCATCTAAATCTGGGGGTTCTGGCCCACAATGGTACCCGGCCTATCAGGGGGTGTCAGCAGTGTTGGCAACAACAACATGGGGATGGAATGGAACTTTGGAGGTAAGATTCATCCAAATATGTTTTATTTCATTTTTAGTTTTTATTCTTTTGTGTCAAAGCCAGCGGAAAGAAAACTGCAATTAAGCTTTTGTAATTTACCCATTAACAACTTAAAATACATTAACCCGAGATGTCAGATTCAAATAACAGTTTGTCTCTTAAAATCTCATCTTCTGGCAGCTGGCAGTTTGTAAATAATTCTGGTGCAAACGACATATGTGTAATGTACAGTAGTGATGGTCATCTCCATCTAGTGGCCGACGTGCACACTACCTAGTTCAATGTTATCCCACTAGAGCACGCGCACAAGAAACCTCCAGAAACAAAGGTTTCTGTGAGTTAGTGTGTCGCGAGTTCCTGCCGACTCCAGACCATAGGAAAATATTCACGAGTAGAAGCTTCGAGAACACCAACGAGTATATAAACGGTACCCGACATCTGCGTTACTAAGTTTTAATGAAGTTTGATTAACTTCCCCATCTAATTTCTACCGTAACAGAAGAAATCTTGTTCAGGCACTTTTACTCATTTTTGGCTGAGACTTAAGAATTCTTTAATTTTCTGTAACAAAGTGTACAGATTGTTTGTCATCGCTATTTTGTAGACCCATAGGGGCCGATTCATGGAATTTCGCGTAGAAATCGCGCAAGGGCTGCGCACCGAGATAGACACTGCGTGAGCATGTGCGCCGAAGAAAAAATGTGTGCCCCGCGTATACATGGAATTGTTTGCACAAAGCAACCATATCCGCAAGTCATGACTGTAACGCCACCGACACGCCCACACGCAAAACAGAAAACTCCCAGATCAGCTACCTTTGCACGCTCCCCAGGGGGCGGATACACGCATATGAAAAATCGTAGCTCAGCAATAACTTGGGAAATCTGCATGCAAACCCACGTAAAACGTTCCTGCACACGGCTACACTGCTTATGCGCACCTCTAAGTTACATCAGAACCCCATTGAGTACGCGCACCCCGAAAATCCTACGGGCAAGTGTACTTACGCCTGCCTTCAGGTGGCAGATCGCGTTGCCATTTTCAAGGCCAGACCTTGCGCAATCGAATCTATTAATACGTCTCATGCCATGCAATAGTGGGCGTGTGAGGGACTGCCTGCAAGCCGTCCCACGGAATGCCCACTTTTTCACAAGTTCTTCCCCATTTTTGGTGTTCCACCCACTTCCCAGCCAGCTGCACAGGCCACGCCCATGCTCTCCTCGGAGTCTCGTGCAAGGCCCTCAATGACTCGTACAGACGTGCCAAGCCAGAGCGAAATCCACGCAAGTCCAAGGAAAGTACTGTGCATTTGATTCCATAAATAGACAAAGACGGATTTGCATGCAGTTGCGCGTGCTAGTGCCCTATTTTCTGCACAGATAATTCCATGAATCGGCCCCATAATTTCGGCACTCAAAAAGAAGAGGTGCCAAAGCGGTGCAGAAAATGTGAAATGTATTAGGAGATAAGTTGCAAGGGGTAACCCTGAAATTACGACTTCCTAAGGGCCTCGACAGGGTTTAATCCGGCACTGAAGGCGGTCGAGTCCTTCAGCTGGTGAAAGTCATCATGTTGCAATGTCATTGACCATTCATCAGGTTTGGAGGAGAGTTGTTTCCTTTCCTTATGCATTTGTGGAGGTGTGCTGGTAGGTGTGCTGAAATGGCATAATCGCCCTGGTCTTTGGAATGAAGTCGCGTATGTGTTGGGTGTTTGAGTTTTGCCGTCTGCAGGTTTCCTTCCAGGAGTGGTGTAGGCAAAGGGTTCACATTTTTCGAGTCTTATCTATGGCAGATGAAGGGAGGCAGAGTGCAGTTCAGCAGTGGTGGCTTTCATTGATTATGCCAATGCATTAGAGCTCTTTTGTTACAGGCACATACAATAAAGACACAATCCCTTAGAAGTAACCAATCAATTACAATGAGGAGGTGCTTCCCCTGATTTCCCCCCTCCCCGTGCTTTGAAAACGTCAGCGAAACATGTACCGATTTACAAAATGACACTCAAATTAAACAAATCAATCATTTAGTTTTTTTAAATAATTATGCAAAGTGAAATGATCATGTGTAAGAAATGTGCTGACCCACATTTAATTGGAAGGATCACTGCTGGAGACAGGACAGTGGTCAGCTCATAAACTGGATGTTTTGGGCAGCGCATATTTGGTATTATAAACCGTCTTTTAGGCTACATGTGCAAAAAAGATCAGTTGCTTTGAAATGGTTGTCATGCAACTATACAGTTTTAGTGGCAAACTGCAGGGTGGTGTAGGAGGAAAATGAGAACATGGAAAACATGGGGAAAGCGGTGGGATCAGTGTGGGGTGAAACAGGGTTAGGGGAATCCCCCACCGAAAGGAAAGTGCAATGTTTTTCCAAATAGCGCGTATTTTGACTATGTGTCATTATGACTATATTACAGATCATCGAGTGACAGCTCATCAACAGCTCTCTTACACAAGACACCTTCCCCTAGACCGTCAAGACCAAACAAATCTTCCCACTTGGCAAATAACCAGTACTGAACACCGATGACCTCACCCATCCTCCCTTCCTAGGTAAGATCGTTGAGAAAGCAGTAGCCTTGCAACTCCTCATAGACACTGGCACCAATAACCTCCATCAGTTCTACCAATCTGGCTTCAGATGTTGCATGGGTACGGCCACAATCAAGGTGATTGACGATGCCCTTAACATCCTTGACGGTGGCTATACTTGGTCCTGGTTCTCCTCGTACCCTCAGTAGGCCACCAGACACTCAACAACATTCTACATCACCACGCAGAGATCGGTGAGACTGTCCTTAACTGTATCAAATCCTACCTCACAAACTGCAACAAATTCATCCAAATGGATTCCCCCAGTTAGCCAACTCTACCCATCATCTATGGAGTCCCACAAGGATTTAACCTCTCCCCATTGATCTTCAACCTTTACATGGAATTGCTCGGAATCCTCCTAGCAACACACATCTACAATCACCAATGCGCAGATGACATGCCACTCTACCTCAAGATAGTGTGAGGGGTCAGAAGTGAGGGGCGGACACAAAGTGGCAGCGTTTTCAACAGCAGAGATCTTTATTAAACGAAAAGTGGTTGGATGAAGTCCTCTCTGTACCTATCCTAAAGAAGGTTTCCCTGCCTAAAAAACTAACAAAAGGCAAATGAACCGCTCTTGTGGGGACGCCAGATTGGGTAGGCTGGGGGTGCCCTGGGGGCATGGGAAGGGCTGGTTGCCGACTGAGGTCAGGAGGCGCCAGGTGAAACCGGTTCTACAGCATGGGGCCTGGCAGGTTTTGCGGCCTCGGGCCAGGCAGGGGAGCGCAGTGGCGTGAAATGCCCCATAAAAGGGGTGCAAGAGTGCAAAGCAGCACAGTTCTCTACCTTACCCTCTGGGATTTTGTGCCACTGTGTTTCTGCATTCTGGGACCGCATCGTCGACTTGCCAGCAACATAGTGCTTTTGGCTCCCTGCTTCCCGAGTACTCACCTTCCGGATCCCTTGCTGTGGCTGTCAGTCCTGTCAGTGCGTTCCAGATGAAGAGGGGTGCGAAGCTGTGAGCGCACCGGCTCAGGTGGAGAGACACAGTAAGGAGAGGTTTGGGAGGTAGGTCGGGGAACTAAAACTGAAGATCAGTCTATGTCTCGTCGTCAAAATGATATAAACTGTCCTTGTGTCCAAAACAATTCTTAACAACTAAGAAGTGTAAGGAAAAAAGGGTCTCTGACTTATGTTTAACGAAAATGTTTAAAGATGAAAACTAAATAAATAAATCCAACAAAATGGTTTCTCCAAAAGAGAAGTCCTTGGATCCAGAGGGTAGTTCCTTTCCCCTGGATTATTTCAGGAAGGATTGCGAACAATGTCTTTTCCCAAATAATGTTTCCTTAAGGAGGGCAAGAATGTCCCATCCAAGTAGCAGTTTCTCAAAGCTAGGAAAAGTGCTTCTTTTATACAACTGCTTCACAGATGGCAAAATGTCTCTTTTATACGGCTGATTAAAGAGTAGCACATTTTCTCTTTTACCCAGCTGCTTCAAGGATGGCAAATGTCTCTTTTACCGAGTTGCTTCAAGGATGGAAATGTCTCTTTTACCAAGTTGCTTTAAGGATGGAAATGTCTCTTTTACCGAGCTGCTTCAAGGAGGGAAATGTCTCTTTTACCGAGTTGCTTCAAGGATGGAAATGTCTCTTTTACTGAGCTGCTTCAAGGATGGAAATGTCTCTTTTACCGAGCTGCTTCAAGCAGGGCCAGTCTTTGTGTCGGGCAGCTCAGGCGGCTGCCTGATGTCAGTCAGCCTCTAGGGGGCGCCGCACCAAAAGTCCGCGGCCTGCAAGCCAGCCCAGGCACATTCATTTTTATATTGTCATGATACAAAATGAACGTTTATTCTAGCAGTGCTAGAATACACGTTAGCACTGGCACTGCTGCAGGCTGAAGCCTCGGCCCTCAGGCAGGGCAGGGCAATGTCAATTCGCAACATTTGTTGCTTTATTACTTCCCCCCGACCCCGTGCTCCCCGGGTGGCCCTGGTACAAGCCAGGCCCTAGATGGACGCACGTGCGGCGTGCCCTCCTCCAGGCTATGCGTGCGGCAGGCCCGGCTCCAGGAATTTTCATCTGGGTGGGCCAGGGTTGTGATCAGGGGGGCCCACATTCCACTGGGTGTGGGTCTAGGGGTACCTTAAACAAAGTGTTGGCGTTGATCCAGATTTCCTAGATCCGTGATCCAGCAAAAAATTTCTTCCCAGATCTGCAAAAATACATTTGCACCCCTCTATAAAAAAAAACAGTACATAGCAAAAGAGAAGCAAGGAAAATAGTGTTGCAACATCAAACTACCGATCTTCCCTTCCCATCTGCTCCCCCTCTCTCCTATATCTGATCCTCCTTAACCTTTGACCGTCCAGCACCTTCCTTCAGCTGCCCTAACCACTGTTCCCGTTTACCTCCCCTCCCACCTATTCACACCAGCACCCAGCATGCCTTTCCTGGACTGGCTTGGGAAAATTGAGTGTGATGCCGCCTTCTCCTCCTCCACCTCCCCAGTCGTTGTACCATCTCAGATGGTGTCCGCCCAACAATACCTTCCTGAGCACAGTGGCTACTCCCTGCAGGCCCCGGAGAAGATGCTTGTGCTCCCTCCATCTTGTTGTGAAAGACAGACCCCCCCGCCCGGAATACTGAAGCAAGGAATAGGAGATTTTGTTTCCTACAAAATTACATTTTTTTCAAACTTGTTTTAATTTTAAGAACAGTACATACCATGTCCAATCAATACAACTAGTCTTGTTGATCTTAACAATATTTCGAGCACAACAATATATCCTCCAACAACATACACATGTATACAATCCTCCCTTCACCCACCCATTCCACAACCTTCTCCCCCCTCCTTTCCAACTGAACCCCTACATTAGTCCCATTCTCAATGTCTCCCATCAATGGTTCATGCCCAAAATTACATTTTAAATGCATGTTATTCTTTGTGCCATTTTTGCAGCACATTTTAATTGAGTTGAGAGTGCAAGGGAGTGCTAGGGCTGTAAGGGCTGCACCAGGAGGCAGACGGTGCTGGTTGAGGAGTTTGCAGCCTCCTAATATCGCTGATGGTGGGGCGTGCCCCTGTACATCATTGTATGGTATATACTGGTTATTATATGTAATTGTCCATGATGACAAAATTGTGTTAAATAAATGTGGCCCGGATATTTTCAAAGTTAGATGTGTGTGTGTCCCCTAATGTCTGTGCTGCCCATCTATTAAACCATGAGTGAGGCTTTCTGGAATAGCTTATAATGCGAACTGTATCACTTCTAGGGGCACCTGTGTTTAACAGTTAAGGAATAGTGAAATACAAAAATATGCCCAGGATCACACACTTTGGTCAAGTGGTAAAGCCATAATTTGAGCTTAGCCTGAAATTTAAATACTTGAACATACATCTTCCGAGCTCAAGTTGGTACAAATATGTGTTGAAGTTTGGCTTTGAATATCTAAAATAATAGTAAATGTTATACACATTACTTGAAAAATGCACAAGTCACATGATAAACCAACCTGACAATGTATTGATATTTGTAGAAACCGGGGAGGCATTTTGTTTTGAATCCTAAATTGCATAGAGTGGAATTCTTCTGTTTGTACTTTTTTGCAAAAGGGGACATTCATTAATTTTAATTATTTCCACCAAGTACTGGAAAAGTAAAGAGTAAAACACAGGTGAAAAGCGCCTTTGCTCTTTACTGTTTACCACTACGTGTCTGGAAAAGTATAAATCACATCCTCAATTAACGATTGTGGGAGCCATCCACAATGGATTCCTTTGGGCTCTGCATGCTTTTACCAGGTGTAAAAGTCAGGCAGATCCCATAGGAATCTATTGGTTTTCCACCAACGTAAAAATACATGCTGGTGGAATACCAATCGGATTGGACAGGGGGACCTTGTTAAGTCCGATCTGCTCTCCAACTTTGCCTGTCAAATCATACAAAATCCTGCAGCTCATAAAAAGTGGAGCCACATGCATTTAGCACCACTTCTTCCACTCCACTTGACCTGGAAAATGATCCTCTATGACTGTAGCTTTATTTTCCCCATCCTGAATGGAAGCCTACAAGCTCCAGCATAGCAATTAATGAGAATTTACAAAAAATCTCATACAGACACAAAGTGAAATGAAATGCATGACAAGGTTATTGTTTCACACAGCTTGTTCTGTATCCCCTTACTTACTAATCACCCAACAATCACACTTACATAGCTTCTTAAAAACCCATATACTTTTTTAAAAAGTGCCACAGCAATGGCCACTGCCTTTTTACCTTTTCTCATCTCTTATCACTTCCTGTTGTAAATAATATGCCTCTGAAACACGTTAAAAAGATAGGACCTCACTGGGTGGGCCTGATCAGCCCTGGCTGGTTGTATTTGAGGGGAGAGGGGAGAGCAGGGGGGGGCATTGGCATTTGCCCCTTGTCCAAATGTTCAATCCACCTCTGATTGCACTCTTTAGAAAATATTGAAATACTGCTTCTTAGTTATAAAGGATGTACCCCTTTTATACTTTATCCGCAACATTATAGAAAACACTGTTCTTTTTTGTTATTTTACGGGTGTTCATGTTTCACTTCCGGCACTGCCCAAACACCCAGCACCCAGGATTTACATCATACTTTCCAAACAAATCCCACAACACACATGACATATTCTGTTTGCATGCAAACTCTGTAAAGTTACTCAAACAGAATGAGGTTATGAAGTCAATACTTATCAGTTTGAATCATGAAACATTCTGGCAGAGTAGACTAGGCTTCCAAACAAAGATACATTCTATTTAGGTGGGAGCCCCACTGGTAAGTATGCATGAGAAGACCTGAAACTGGTCAATGCTTGACATCCTAGCCTTATCATGTTCAGTTATGGCCTTGTTGGACCAGCTCAGTGAGGTGCAGCTTGATTCCCTAGAGTAGCAAGCAAGACACCCACATATGGGCATATGCACTTCCACTTAGGGAGACAAACGGAAGCCAACATGCATTGGCAAAGCCAACCGCTTGGGCTTTTGATTAGGCATGGATAGGCATTTGCCAGGCACTGCCATGAGGGGACCACCTAGCCATAAAACGGGAACAGCTGGAAAATGGTGCTAGTAACTGGGCATATGATGGCATTGCCTGGTAAATGTCTGCTAATACCTATACGCAAGCCCAAACTGCTGGCTTTGTGATTGCTTGTTTAAGACAGGACTTGAGTGCACGTCACAGATGTATTGACAAATATATTGCTTATAAAATCAACTGGCTGAAGGCACACATTAAGAGATTTTTACTACACCAGGAGCTCATTTACAGAGGCAATTAAGTAATTAAACACTCAAAAGAATGCTTTGATATAACACTGGCAGACCCTATACAGCAACACGTTTGGTGTTACTTTGTGATAGAGTTTGCTCAAAGAATTCAAGAAAGTTTAGGTTTTTGCAGTGAGGCATTGGCTAGTCATTAGATGGGTAAATAACCATTCACACCCATAGGATGTGTGTTTCTCCTCACATTTTATTGCCATCCTATCTGTGCTCCACAGCATGCGTTCTGGTTGCACCTAATAGGCAAAAGTCTCAATTATAACCACCGTCATTGCTCTGGCCAGCGTTATACCACTGTTTGCATATCAGACTTGGCCCTGTCACTAATGTTAGAAGCCTTTCCCAAACTGCTAGAATGCTGGGCCTAACAATGCATGTGTTTGTGTTCTAGTGCAGATGGAACACAGCCTAGCAATTGACCTGAAATGCAACTTTTGGTGGCAGCACCAAAAGTCATTTGCTAATGGCTTGTCCCTTTCTCTAATCACACAGAGATACTACTGGATTATGGTATGGAATGTTGCGCAGAGCAACGGTAGTGGTAATATTTAATTCAAAGCCTTGCATCTATCACTTTTTGATTTTACTACACTCTCCCCTCCACAATTACATTCTTGTTACTACCAACCTTATCTTTTCACTCATACTCAAGTAGGTAATGCAGCAGAATATATACTTTGAATGTAATTTGTAGGGGCCCCCAGTGAGTTGGCGCACCATCTGCAGAAATCTGTGTTCAATCAACTTTACCTGTCATTTATTGTTTGATATAGTTAACCATTTTATTAAGCATGATGTGATGTGAAAAACCCCTATATTCCCACAAAAAATAAACCTACTTTAAAATACAGGAAACCAAAATTGTGATTTTAGGTTTGAAAAAATAGTTGTAAGCACCCTGATTGAATAGGTGTGCTCACTTAGAGGTGTGAATGGCCCTCCAGCTCCCTGGTCATTTGTACTTTTATGGGTGTAGGGCATAAATCATTGTCTAGGGCAAGAAAACAAATCCTGGCCGGGCCTCCTGCCGTGCAGCCACTCAGAATGATGTCTCTGAGGTTGCTGCTGAATGCTTAGAGTGACATACACGCCCATTCCATCGGTTACCAGTGGTGTATGACGCCACTGACATGGCCTCCTTTCTGGGGGGCCAGAGGCCGGCCCTGGGGGGGCCTGGCCACCTTGGCCCCCCTGCTGGAGCCAGGCCGCCGTGCGGCATGTATTGAGTAGGATTAATTGGGGGCTGGCTGGCGTTGTAGTGTCGGCCCCGTCATTACAGTAAGCGAATGGGTGCGCAGCAGCAGGGAAGTGTGCAGGCATTTTGTGTCAGGCGTGTTAGTTTTAAGGACCCAGGTTTAATTCCTGCACTGGAGTACAGTACAGTCGATGAGATGTAACATGATTTTATCAACGATTACCCAACATGGTAGGGGACACCATGTGTGCCCCGTGAGCATGGACATGCCAGCATTTCCCTCTCTTCTCGGCTGTGAGAAAGATCGGGATCGTAGCGTTTACCTGTGTTTATGGTTACATGTAAACTACAGCAATCTAATTGGCTGTTGCACTCTCAACATTCCAACGAACATGCTCATTTTGAGCAACACTGTAGAGGAAACTACAGATAATTTGATGGCAGGAGGGTGTGCGTATTAAGCCTGAATTTATCTGAAAATAGGCAGAAATAGTTGTTTTTTACCAGGTCGAGCTATTTGGATCAGCCGTTGATGCACTGACCACCCGCACTTACACAAAGACGTACAAATGAGTGCTAACAATTCCTTTGTCCTTGAAATTCAAAGGGCTGTGATGGGAGAAGGCCTTAAGCTGAAAGCCCCTTTTTACGCCAGAGCCTGAGCTCCAGGAGAATAACAAGGAAATGTGCACTGTGGAGAGAGAATACGGTGCAAATCATTTTTTAAATCGTTTGCTGCTTCAAGATTCAGCTACAAAAATGATTTTTTTCACTAGGGCAAAAAAAGGAAGAAGGCCTTGTGTCATTAAAGTGCATAGGAAACAATTGGGAATCTATTTCCTCTGATTACAGGCAGCCCACCCGCAGCCTCTGCACCAAGCATATCAGAAGCTGGTCCGTCATGTTGTATCCTCTCTGATATCTTCACATGTGATGCTCGGACTTCAGAGCTCCGAGCTGAGCGGAACCACTTGCATTTTTGAATACTGATATGGGTGCAATCACTATTTGGCAGCTGCCCTTTGCGTGAGAAAAATGGAAAGTGTTTCTCCACTGTGGGGGCTGAGTTAAAGGGCACACGGAGCATATATTAGCAGCAAATCTTCCATTGTATTCCTTTTCCTTTTTTAAGAGCTAGGTATATTTGTGTAGCGAATATGATGAGTTCCTGCCCCCTTGCTCCCTCGGCCCAGGTGTTGGGGTGTAACTATGAGATTCTCCTCACACCTCCCCTGGGCCCTGGATAACAGCGGGTGGCGTGGCAGCTCCTAGCTCTCTCTCATAGTCACCCTTCTCCATACAGCTGCGGTCAGACAGGAGGAAATTGTACAAGTAAACCACTTCGCTGCTGAAAAGGAACAATTCTCCGGGGCAATGTGGCATACATTGCAAAATAGTCACGTTTAAGGAAATTTACTTCGGAATTGGTTCCAAAACAAATGCTTTTCTTTTTCTCCTGGCAATGTTCTTGTGTTAAAGTCTCACTACTTCTGCATCTGTGCTGTGGCCTGGGCTCTTCCCAAGGTACTTTGCTCACTAAACACACGCTGCAATGTTAGGCAAGAACATCAAGGTGTACTCCAGGGGTCTCTTTGCAAATCGTAAATTTAAAAATGGCGTGGGTGCAGTAAAAGGCACAGTATGTCTGTGATTGTTTCTGTGTGTTTACCCAGAACCAGGTAAATGTATGCCCTCAGCCTTAGTGCTGAACAGGCAAAAGATATTCACTCCATAACAAATACAGGCTTCTACACTCTTTCAATGCTTGTTTCCATAGTTGCAAAGCTGATGTCTTAAGCATGTTCTTCTTACCCTTTTCTCTGTATTCACCATGTTTGTCTTTTTCGCCTAGAAAACTGCCTGCAGATGCACTATTTTTTGGTTGTCATTTTTAGGGGTCAGGGGCGCAGGGGGAGGCGGGTGCCAATGATGCTTGCCGCCTGGGGTGCAATCTGGTCTAAGACCGGCCCAGGCTTCAAGGATGGCAAATGTCTCTTTTTTTCAACTGCTTTGTAGAAGACTTCCTGGCATTTTCCGTTACCTGGAATACCTGGAATACTACCTGACAGGTATCTTTGTAACATGTCTCCTTCTTTCATACACTTTAAATGCACTCCCTGGTATACTCTCCTGCCAGGTATCCCCTTCAAGGTGTACAGATCTCCTGGTGTACTCTCCTGCCAGGTATCTTTCCCTCATATGGCTCATTGCCTGATATATCCCATTTATCAGGCCTTCTTTCAATGTTCTCTTTATTTCCTGGTTAGCAGAGGTGTACTTCTGTACTGTCTATACTTCATTGATTCTGGATTTAACTTGTAGCAAGCTCCCCCATATGGACCTCTCACATATGAAGACTTGTTAAGTGGCTGCTTTTCTGTTGAACGAAGTCCAGCATAGCTTCTCCTCTGCAGCCGGTCTTCTTGCGGCTTCAGTTTGGAGCCTGCCATGCTTCTCATGGTCTCTCACCACTCCAGTGCGGGTTGCTGATAAATGGCAGCTTGGGAGCACCTGCCTGCTTGAGCCTGTTCTGCTCCCGAGCATCTGCCTTCACCAGCGTTTCTGCCTCTTGCTTCCTCCAAGCCACGCCTCCTCTCACTGATGTCTGATTGGCAGTAAAACCCATCTTTAAATATCCCATGTAGCTGATTCCCCTTGCAACAACTAATCTGCACATTCCGCATACGGTTTCTATCAATCCTCATGAACACCTTCCCCCTCTTCTTGATCTCAGTATCTGAGGCACTATGGTAGTTGGAGTCCATAGGATTAAGAGGACTTCTAATGAGATCTTGTTTGGGCTTTTTACCTAGTGCAACTTAACAGATAGGGATGCATTCTGTGTGTTATGCACATATAAAGTATGAATGTCATTCAATCTAGAATGGTTGTTAGGAAAGGTTTGAGTATTATAATTGAAGGGATTGGTATAGTGATAGCATGCAATCAGGAATTTAGGAATTATAGGTTCCTCCTTTTTTAAAAAGGAAGACTACCACGTTTCTCCCAATAGAGTCACCACATCTCTCCAACAGCTATCTCCTCCCATGTGATCCCCCTCATAATACCACCCCCAGGGACAGGATCCGGCAGCGGCTGCCGTCTCACGGCCATATGCGAGGAGATCCTAGGTTGAGGATCAGTGATGACTCCACAGGATTCATCACAATATCCTCCATCAAAGATATCCACAGGCTCAAGGAATGCCTCACATTGATACAGTTCTAGATGGCCAGTCCTTACCTGAAGCTCAACACCCCAATTCTGAATTGCTACTGCTGACCAACAACACCGAACACGCTGACCTCCGGTTCCTGCTTTCTGCTATGATGCTTTAGTGTTTCACACCCAAGTTGACCACATGGGCAAAGTCTGTTGGGTTCTACATCGACAGACAGATTTCCTTCAAGGTACATCGACAGACACGTTTCCTTCAAGGAGCATTTAGCAAGGACATCACAAACAGCTTGATACCAACTATCACTTCTACATATAGTCAAGGCCTTCATCCGAGAAAGCAATTTCAGATCTGCTGCCCGAGCCTGGTCCACTCCCACCTGGATGGTAGCAATGCCTCCTGGAATGCCTTCCGGCGACCACTGAAGCACCCCTGAGATGTGTCCTACATGCTGCAGCACAACTCACCAAAGGTCTCCACAAATTCAACCAAATTACCCCAACCCTCATCGAACTGCTCTGGTTCCCACTTCATGCACATACCACATACAAATCCTGCTGCATCATCTACAAGGCCATTTCCCTCAAGTCCCCAAGCTTCCTCACTGAGAAACTCAGCATCGCACAAGGCCTATGATCCACAAGAAGCAAGGAAATGTTCAGACGTGTACTCCTCCAGCACAGGAAGGACAGAACCAAAGAACAGGCCTTCTTTCTCTACGCCTCCAGACTCTGGAACCCCCTCCACATCAACACCAGGCTTGCCACCGCACTTCCACATTTCAGGAATAAGGTCAAGAACCTCCAGTCAAAGAATGTCTCCTTCCTAACAATTGGGCTCCCACTCCCGCCACTCACCACCTAAGATGATACTGGGCAATTTGCTGCCACCTGTAGATCTCTTGCTGCAAAACTGCCAGCCCTCCCCCACCCCATTTGTTTGCCCCTTGCTCCCATTTTGGTCAGATAGCACAGCGAGTAGAGTGCTTGCTTTGACATCCATGCAGAGCCTGCTGACGCAGGTTCAAATCCCAGCAGGGCCAAACTCAGCCTTTTATCCTTCCGAGGTTGATAAATGAGCACCACACACCGTGGGTAATAATAAGCAGCGCTCAGATACCTGAGGGTCCGTAGCGCTATATAAATGCTAAATTATTATTATTATTATTGTATGAGTCCCCCGCTCTGCTTCCCTTACCGTCTACTTCCCCTGTGACTTGTAAACCACTATAGTGCTTTACAAAGCTAGATCCGCACTAAATAAACATAATTGTTGTGATCTGTATTTGATCTGCAGGTCGCAGGTCTGCTAATCCTGGCAAGGCCCACTCAGCCTTTCATCCTTACTAGGTCGATAAATGAGTGCCAATTTTCGATTGGGTAAGAATAGTAATGTGTGTAAATATGACCTATGTAAACTGCTTTAGATTAAAGCGCTATATAAGAAACAAATTATTATTATTATTATTATGATTAAAAATAATAATAGTACAAATAATGTGAAAAAACAATATTAATTCAAAGATATTTTTTCCAATACAAAATATTAAAACCATAAAATGACATTGAAACTCACCTGCAAGCTAAGATAGAACAATGGAAACGTATTCCTCATTCCCAAAAGTGATGCAATGCTCCTGAAAAGCACGGAGTCCCCATTACGTTAAAATCTAATTAGCCCTGCCTCGTGCAATCATAAACCCAGACGCCACCCTGGCCTGAAGGAGGAGTTCTAGTTCATCACAAGCTTTACGAAGAGATCACCTTCACCACTGGTCCAAGGGAGAGCTCCACTTCACCACAAGCCTAAAGGAGCGTTCAACTTCAGCAGGATCCTCAGTTCATCACAGGCTTAAAGGACAGTTCCACTTCACCACTAACCAAAAGGAGAGCTCCATTTCACCACTAGCGTAAAGAAAACTCTGCTTTGGCACTAACCTGAAGAAGAATGTGACTTTACACCTGGCATAAGGGAGAGCTCTACTTACCCAATGGACCAAAGGAGAGCTCCAGCTCACTAACTGCCTAAACAAGAATTCCACTTCACCACTTGACTAAAGGAGAGTCCCACTTCACCACCAGCCGAAACAAGCGCTTCACTCCACCACCGGTATAAAGGAGACCACCACTTCACCACGGGACCAAAGGAGAGTGTCGGTTCATCACAGGCTTAAAGGAGAGTTCCATTTTGCCACTAACCTAACGGAGAGCGCCACTTCACCACTGTCCTAAAGGAGAGTCTCACTTCACCATCAGTCTAAAGGAGAGCTCAACTTCTCCACTGGGGTACAATTGAGCTCAACTTCACCACAGGCTTAAAGGAGAATCCCACTTTATCACCAGCCTAAAGGAGAGCTCCACTTCACCTACAGACTATAGGAGAGTCTCACTTCACCACCAGCCTAAAGGAGAGCTCCATTACACCAACGGTCTATAGGACAGTCTCACTTCACCACCAGCCTAAAGGAGAGCTCCATTACACCAACGGTCTATAGGAGAGTCTTACTTCACCACCAGCCTAAAGGAGAGCTCCATTACACCAACGGTCTATAGGAGAGTCTCACTTCACCACCAGCCTAAAGGAGAGCTCCATTACACCAACGGTCTATAGGGGAGTCTCACTTCACCACCAGCCTAAAGGAGAGCTCCATTACACAAACGATCTATAGGAGAGTCTCACTTCACCACCAGCCTAAAGGAGAGCTCAATTTCACCAACGGACTATAGGAGAGTCTCACTTCACCACCAGCATAAAGGAGAGCACCACTTCACCACCGGCCTAAAGGGAATTATGTTTTGACACAACCTAAAACAGAACTAAGCTTCATCACCAAATAAAAGAAACACTCCACTTCACCACTTACATAAAAAAGATAAGCACATCTTACCATGGTCTATACTAGAGTCGCACTTTGCCATTAACCTAAATGGAGGGTGCACTTGACCACTGCCCAAACAGAGCCTCTTTTCATCCCTGCCCTAAATGATAACTTTGTTTTACCATTAACATAAAAGAACTACAGTTAAGGACCACCCTAAAGAACACCACTATCTCCCTACTAACCCAAAAGGGAACTATACTTCACCATGAGCTTAAAGAATAGTTCTAAAGAACCACTAATCTAAAAGAGAACTCCATGTATATGCTTGCCTATAAAGAGCATTACTCAACCACTAACCTAAAAGAGAGCTCCACTTCACCACCAGCTCGAAGGAGAGCACCACTTCACCAATAATATTTCAGAGAACTAACCCTTACCAGCAGCACCCACTACTAATCTGAAACACCACTACTTGACACCGCTGACCTAAAGGAGAGTTCTAACTCACCAGTCACCACTAATAACAAAGAGAACTATGCCACTTTGCCACTGAAATTACAGAGAGCTGCAGACCCCCATTAACCTAAAAGAGAAAAATGTTTTACCACTGTCCCAAAGGAGAGCTCCACCCCACCACAAATCGAAAAGGGAGCTACATTTCAACACTGTTGCAAAGAACAGTCCCACTTCATCATCTTCCTAAAGGAGTTGTCCACCTCCCCACCAGTCCAGAGGAGAATTTCTCTTCACCATTTGCCTAAACAAAATTGTGCCTCACTGCTAGCCTAAAAGAGAACTAAACTTCACCACAAGCCACAAAACAAAAGAGAACTAAGCTTCACCATGGATTAAAAGGGAGTGCCACTTTACCACTAATCGAAAGTATAACTGCACTTAAACACAGTCCCAAAGGAGAGGCTCACTTCATCACTCCCTAAAAGAGAGCTCTACTTTACTATTAACCTAAAGAACTAGACTATGGCACCGGCCTAAAGAACACCACCACCATGCCACTAACCTACTGTAAAGGAGGATTACACTTTACCACCAACCGCAGGAGAGGTCCACTTAACCACTAACCTTCAATAGTACTGTATTTCTCCACTGACAGCTTGCCTACCGCAGGAACCTAAAAGGGACTGTATTCAGGCACTGACCTAAAGGAAATCCCCACCCACATCAAATCTAAGTGAGAGGTACACTTCACCATTGACCCACTAACCTAAAAGAGAACTACATTCCACCACTGACCTAAACCAGAGTTCCACTTCACCACCAACCAAAAAGAGAACTACATTCCACCACTGACCTAAGGAAGAGGTCCACCTCACCACTAACCTAAAAGAGAACTACATTCCACCACTGACCTAAGGAAGAGTTTGACATCACAACTAACCTAATAGAGAATTACATTCCACAACTGACCTAAGGATGTGTTTGGCTTCAACACTAACCAGCAAGAGAACTACATTCCATCACTGATGTAAGGAAGAGTTCTACTTCTTCACTAACCTAAAAGAGAACTACATTCCAACCACTGACCTAAGCCAGAGTTCCACTTCACCAGCAGCCTAAACGAGAACTACATTCCACCACTGACCTATGAAAGAGTTCCACTTCACCACTAACGTAAAAGAGAATTACACTCATCCTTATGTCAGCGGTGGAATATAGTTCTCTTTTTGGTTACTAGGGAGGCCAAACTCCTCCTTAGGTCAGTGGTGAAATGTTGTTCCCTTTTGGGTTAGTGGTGAAGTGGAACTCTTCCTTAGGTCAGTCGTGGAATGTAGTTCTTTTTTCAGTTAGTGGTCAAGTAGAACTCTTTCTTAGGTCAGTCCTGGAATGTAGTTCTCTTTTAGGTTAGTGGTCAAGTAGAACTCTTCCTTATGTCAGTTGTGGAATGTAATTCTCTTTTACATTAGTGGTGAAGGGGAAGTCAGTGATGGTATGTTGTTCCCATTTAGGTTAGTGGTGAAGTGGAACTCTTCCATAGGTCTACTTCATCACTAACCTAAAAGAGAACTACATTCCAATCACTGACCTAAGCCAGAGCACCATCAACCTAAAAGAGAACTACAATCCACAACTGACCCAAGGAAGAGGTCCACCTCACCACTAACCTAAAGGAGAAGGACATTCCACCACTGACCTATGGAAGAGTTCCACTTCACCACTAACCTAAAAGGGAACAGCATAAAACAGCATTCCACCACTGACCTAAGGAGGAGTTCCACTTCACCACCAACCTAAAAGAGAACTATATTCCACCACTGACCTAAGGATGTGTTTGGCTTCGCCACTAACCAGCAAGAGAACTACATTCCAACACTGACGTAAGAAAGAGTTCTACTTCATCACTAACCAGCAAGAGAACTACATTCCAACCACTGACCTAAGGATGTGTTTGGCTTCCCCACTAACCAGCAAGAGAACTACATTCCATCACTGGAGTAAGGAAGAGTTCTACTTCATCACTAACCTAAAAGAGAACTACATTTCACCACTGACCTAAACCAGTGTTCCACTTCACCACCAACCAAAAAGATAACTACATTCCACCACTGACCTAAGGATGTGTTTGGCTTCGCCACTAACCAGCAAGAGAACTACATTCCAACACTGACGTAAGAAAGAGTTCTACTTCATCACTAACCTAAAAGAGAACTACATTCCAACCACTGCCCTAAGGATGTGTTTGGCTTCCCCACTAACCAGCAAGAGAACTACATTCCATCACTGGAGTAAGGAAGAGTTCTACTTCATCACTAACCTAAAAGAGAACTACATTTCACCACTGACCTAAACCAGTGTTCCACTTCACCACCAACCAAAAAGATAACTACATTCCAAAACTGACCTAAGGAAGAGGTCCACCTCACCACTAACCTAAAAGGGAACAGCATTCCACCACTGACCTAAGGAGGAGTTTCACTTCACCACTAACCTAAAAGAGAACTACATCCCACAACTGACCTAAGGAAGAGTTTCACATCACCACTAACCTAAAAGAGAACTACATTCCACCACTGACCCAAGGATGTGTTTGGCTTCGCCACTAACCAGCAAGAGAACTACATTCCAACACTGACGTAAGGAAGAGTTCTACTTCATCACTAACCTAAAAGAGAACTACATTCCACCACTGACCCAAGGAAGAGGTCCACCTCACCACTAACCTAACGGAGAATGACATTCCACCACTGACCTAAGGAGGAGTTCCACTTCACCCCCAACCTAAAAAGAACAGTATTCCACCACTGCCCTAAGGAGGAGTTTCACTTCACCACCAACCTAAAAGAGACCTACATTCCACCACTGACCTAAGGAAAAGGTGCACCTCACCACTAACCTAAAAGAGAACTACATTCCACCACTGGCCTAAGGATGTGTTTGGCTTCCTCACTAACCAGAAAGAGAACTACATTCCACCACTGATCTAAGGAAGAGTTCTACTTCATAACTAACATAAAAGAGAGCTACATTCCACCATTTACCTAATTAAGAGTTCGGCTTCACAACTACCCAAAAAGAGAACTACAGTTTACCAATCACATAACTGAGAGCTCAACCCCTCCCTTAACCTATGGAAGAACATGTCACCCTTGGGCCAGAACACAGCTCCAGTTGCCCCAATTGCAGGAGAGAACTATATACTTCTCCGCCGACCTGCAGGCGAGTTTCTGCTCAGTATAGGGGGAGGATGGGTGGGGGGGGGACTTGAAATAAAAGCAAGGCCTTAGGTCACGCGCATATAAATAGCAGGATTCATAGGTGAATGGTCATTCCCATGGTGGACCTGGGAATGGCCGCACGAGGAGGTGGGGGGGGGCACAAACGAACCAGCCTGTGCTGGCCGCGGCCCGCCTCGTCGGTACCCCTAATATATTTAAACGCAAACAAGCGAAAAGGCCCCCACATCAATCAAAAATACACAATGCACGAGAAAGGGCCGGAATCCCCTTGTGGTTGAAAAGAAGCATATTTTGAGATTACAGCAAAGCATAATGTATCAGACAAGCGCCGGGCAGCGTGGAATTGCGTCGCTCACTCGCCCCCCCCCCACGCCCCCGTCCCCCCAATGGACAGATAGAGCTGTACACCCAGTCGCCACCCCTAGACAGTTGGAGGGCTGCCCTCCCATGCGTCCCGGCTAATTAGTCCAATGGGATCTCTCAGCAGCTCGCAGGGTTTGGGGCCTGCTGTCGGAGTCACGCATTAGAAGCCGTCTCCGCGTGACCGGTGGAATCCCACCACCTTGCCTCCCG